>NW_020798061.1:0-204652 GCF_002237265.1 Aspergillus thermomutatus | reverse complement strand
GGTTATTTATGTGGATGGGCCGATTGAGCCGGGGGTTGTGGAGAGGTTGATTGAGGGTGGGGGGGAGAGGGTGAGGCATTCGAATGAGTATTGGGAGAAGTGGGGGGTGACGGTTAGGGATCCGGATGGGTATCTGTTGGTTTTGTGTCAGAGGGGGTGGAGGAATGTTTAGTTATGGCATTCGAGAGTGATTGTTTAATGGATATAACACTACTATAAGCTGCTAGTGTGTAATCAGCACTGGATCGCCTCGATAGTGGTGATGGATATGTGTGCTTCCTCCGTCTCTCTGCAGTAGGTTGGGGTCTTCCCAGGCCGTGGATCTTGCTGCAGGAAAATTTATTCAAGGTATAGGCTTCTAAGCCTTCTGAGTCAGTGCTCCTGAGTAGGTACATCTAGTGTACGGAGTACTGGGTAGGGAGATTAATAGATCCTAGGAAGACTGGGTATGAGTCTCCTGCATTGTATCTATGGACTGATGGCCTTATAGGAATTACTACAGACATAATTATGTCTGAGGATACTTTCCCTCCGAGATCTTAGCCTCTAACGGAGATATATGTCTTCGTGATAGCTTTTTCTGTGTAAGAGCCATAAACTGTGTCCAATACTCCTCGTCATTTGCATTGTAGTGGTGATGATCAAGTCTGTGCCATCGATTCTGGTAAAGGCATGATATAGATGCTACATTGACCGACTCAACCGGTGGCATACACAACAAAAGGCAACCCGGGGGAGTCACTGTCCAAGGAGTTACATTTATGTCCAGAGGTAGAAGAACGTCACACATTCTCTGCGTAGGATTCCATCCCTCGTAGTAACCAATGTATATCGCATCTGATGATGTCCGAGCAGGATCTTATATGGTATTCCTTTAGATTCCTAGCATGTGTATGACTATGGCAGATACAGTAACCACTCACGGCTCACTGACAGCCTCCGCTCTGGCAACCAGTCCCACAGAATTCTTCTGTTGTACCGCAGAATCTACACTTCATTAGCAAACTGTTCTACCTTGAGACGCCCAACAGTAGGCTTTCATACCCAAATTGAGAACAGCAGGCATTCCCCGGACATTTTGTGCCTTTGACAGCAGCGTATTCTAACCTCTTTAGTCTCACTCGAACCTTGATACGGGAAGATATGGCAGCCTACCTCCACACTCGGCCACCGCATCACAGTTGTTGATACAGACGTCAGATCCGCAAAAGTCGGGCCCAAACCCACAGTATCCGTTGTTCGAACAACAGCCAACGACACATGCCTGTGTCTTAGAACATGTTTGTGCGTGGGCTTGGAAGCTGCTTCCCAGCAGGCAGCTGACGAATAGGAACTGTGAAATGAATGAGTGGCGCATGGCGGAAATCGGTCAAGTCTGTGACTAGGTTTCGATGGTGTCAGGTCAGGTCAGAAGTGTCTGGGAGGAGGTTCCTTATATATCTGAGGGTTTCCGAATGCTTACTACTTGTGGATACAAGTTCGACCTGATTTCTTGTAATTTTCTTAAGGCCGTCCAGCCTAACTGAGAAACAGGGTTTGTGCAGGAGGACTATTATCTCACTCAGATATGATAATCTGAATGCGATTTGGGAATTGTGGCTTGGCCTGCAGATCAGATTGTCTGACGGGAGGCCTGAAAGTCTTGACCTATTATATTATATCTCTGAGACTGTTTTAGAGCATAGTTTGCTTGAATGTCAGCATACCATAGTCTTGTTCTTCAGGCCCCGGGTCAATTTGCTGACAATCTAGCTATACATAGTGCCCAGTCCATTAAGCATGAAGTATTCTTCTCATCTGCTCCTCCTAGACTAAGACTTTTACCTAATGATGGGCAAATGGCTTCAGCAAGGCTTCCATTGTTACATCTGGAATGCAACCTCAAGCCACATGGACTGTTTAACTGCACTTTGAGCACATCATTAGCCTTGTGTTTTGAGTTCAGTTGGGGATTAGTTAGCTGAGTGAGAGCCGTAGTCCCGAGATGGATGTAGAAGAAGGACCGGGTTAAGCAGGACCATCCCCGACAACCACTCGATTGTCATAGGGCGCCTGATGCGAGGCTGTAATTTGGCTATTCAGGTTTAGTATTATTGGCAAGTGTGGAAGGATTCGCTGTCCCTGACTGGACTGATGACTTACGTGGATGGAGTGCTTCTCATTATGTAAATAAGGTGAGCTTTCCGAGGGAATTCGCCTTCAATATACCAAGGCCTTTTTTTCTGTTGCTTCTGTTTAGTACCAATTGTACCTCAGTTGCCGATTTGTCTGATTGTGAAGGACTTGTTGCTGGAAGCCAAGAGAGCACTCAACCAGGAATATGGGGCTACAGCTCGTCTGCTGATATTTATGATACCTTCCAGCCAGGCAAGGTCTACGATTCCGTCGCAAAGAATCTCGAAATCAGTCTCCAGTGAGACAAACGAAAGCCTTTTCATACGAGACAGTAAGGATAGATTTAGATGGGAAAAGCCACTCCCAGCCTTGAGGAGCTCAAAGATGCTACAGAATCACAGTGGCAACCCAAATATTGAAGTGACTATTATGGCAGCACCTACACCATGTTCACCACCTAGCAGATCTTCTTTGGGGCCATTAAACTCGACAGCGAAGTGATTGAGGCTACGCGAACGTTTCTCATGCTTTAAACGATATGAGGATGGCCGCTTAGTGACAAACACCTGTACCCTAGCAGTGAAGAATGGAAGCAGAAAGTGAGATCATCCATCCCTGTTCTCACATCAGTTTGTTTCTAGCCAAGCTGAACCCGATCTCCTTAGAAATTCCAACCGTCCTGGATCTGCAAAGATGACTTTCTGGTATACTCAGCCCAGCAGAGTCAAAACGGAAATCGCCGTATGTCCACTTGCCTCCTTGATCTTTCAATGTCGTCCAACCTGATAGTCAAGAGGTATATGAGGATACGGGATGGACGCCTTTGATATATCTCCCCTTCCCTCTCGACGATCGACTCTGCCATGAAGGGTTTACCGACCTAGCCTACACCTTTTTCAATCGCCTGAGCGATCTGGACGAAATCATCATCTGGCTACTCACTTGGGACAATTTGTAGATGTCCTGAGAGTACGGTATGCTCGCCAACATACCCAGCTATGCAGATGCTGTAGCTGGCTTTGACCTGGATTGGCTCAATAAACATGCCGGTGCTACATTCACCACAATACTTGGGAACAGTAGAGCAGGCAAGAGCGACCAGCTTACGAAGAGACTCCCATGTACCGTACTGACGCTGATAAACTCTAGTATACGTGAAACTGGATGGCACCGGTGGTTGGCTTCGACGGGATAAAGTATCTTGCTACCCGCCGGATAAATTCAAAGAAGTCGCAGAAGATGGCACGGTCACGTACAAGACGTTTGAATACTAGAAGTTACCAAAGCATGAACAGCTGTAGTCTCGCAGCAGTGGAGTGGCAGAGGTCATGGTGGGAGTCTGGGATCTCATTGGACTGTCTTCTTCCCGAACAATGTGAATCTACTTCGATCAATACAGCATTATCCAAGATAAAAGAGCCCCATTCGCCGAGTCCAACTTCATTTCGCCTGCATTAACTCATTTTTACCATTGCTGGTCGCCTAAGCTTGTCTCGCTCATCTCTGCGAGGGATTCCAATGCCGATCATCTCTCTACAGAGTCAGCAGTCAGCACTAGCAATGTCTGCATTGTTAGCTCGTAGGCAGTCAGCGTGATATTAATGCATAAGACCCCTGCAGGAAACGCTTAGCTCCATGGAAAAGCTTACCTCGTCCGCTAGACCGCTGGAAAGTTCTACATGGGGGGCTGAAATGGGTGTGCAACACGAAAGCATTCCATCCAGCTGAGTCCTTCCCAATTTAATAATGTAACATCACTATCGTGCCGGTTTGCCATAAGTTTGGACCATAGCACGGAGTGATCCTTCGATTCACATCTCTGCTGCACGAGGAGATCTCCTCATTTTGCAAAATTACCAGCAACGGTATCAGGTCAAATTCAATTATCCAGGAAGCAGCCCGTACAATGGCCCCGTGGGCAACCAGGGACGCCATGGCGCCCCTTTCCACCATATAATGGTCAGTTGTACCTACACAAACATTCTTCTTGTACGACTCGGGAAGTAAGAAAAAAAGATACCCTCGAATACACACGGTCACACCAGCATCATGGTATTGACTTCCCTCCTCCTCACGTCTCTAATCTATGGGACAGCGTGTGCTTCTGCCATTCAAAAACGATGGACCAACGGCGATTCTCCTACGAGAACGACAGACCCAAACGTAGTCAAGGATTGCTCCTACTGGGCTAACTCGATCACTTCCAGTGACACCTGCGCGAATCTAGAGAACTACTTGGGATCACCGCTGCCCAGTTGACATTCTGGGTGAGTTCTCCATGGACAGCCTATCATCTACTCGTCCATGAGATCCTAACTGCTGGACACCGTGTTTCATTTTCAGAATCCATCTCTTTCGTCCACCAACTGCGTTTTGACAGTAGGATGGAGCTATTGTGTTGAATCACCGTCAGTGCCAACCACTACCACTACGAAGGTGACAACCACAACCACCACAGTGCCACGACAACATCGACGTCTACTACCACAACTACCACTTCGACTGGTGGAGCCCCATCTCCTACGCAGAGTGGTTTGATTTCTACCTGTGACGCTTTCTACAAGGTCCAGGCAGGCGATTTCTGTTACAATATTGTCACCTCATTCGGAAACTCCACTCTCGATCAGTTCTATCAATGGAATCCGTATGTCTGCTAAAGTACTGTCATAAGTCATGAGAAAATGTTTGCTAATCATACGATCTCACCCAATCCAGTGCGGTCAAGACCGACTGCTCAGGCCTTCAGGCAGGATACTACGTCTGCGTTGGAGTCACTGGCCTGACTACGACCACGACCACTACCAGCACCACCATTGCTACCACTACGACCACCAGTGCAACCCAGACCGGCCCATCGCCCACCCAGACAGGCATCATCTCCGACTGCGTCACATACTATTAAGCCCAATCAGGCGATAGCTGCTAGTCGATTGTGACTGAGAAATACCCCTATCTGACTAGCGATGAGTTCATCTCCTGGAACCCTGCGGTGGGACCAACCTGTTCCTATCTTGATGTAGGGTACTGGTACTGCGTGGCAACCAGCACCGTCCAACCAATGCCGGGGACTATCTCCACTTGCAACAAGTACTACCAAGTTGCCAGTGGTGACAGCTGCTGGTCGATTGAGCAGGCATATAGTATCACTGCCGACCAATTTAATGCCTGGAATCCGGACGTGGGATCGAACTGTGCTCATCTCTGGTTGGGGTATTTTGTATGTGTTGGGGCGTCTTGAAGTTCGCAAATCTTGGGAGATCCGTTAAGATAAAACGATTCATTGCATGTCATCGGCCCAGAGCAGGGGCTAGCAGGACAATAATATATACCCGATCTTAGTCCGATGTTGACTCACTCCAAAGTCAGAGTTTTCGGCTCTCTTATAAGTCTGCTGCATCCTTTGGCCTTGAGTAGAGTCACCAACCGGCTTCTGGACATTGAAAGGAGACTCGTGTCTTCAAACACCACACGTAGCGGTCCACATGAGGCCCAGTCTAGAATGCATCTGCTCTCTAGGTTAACTCCCACAAGATGTTGGGAATCGGCGATGGTGGAAGAATCAGGCGGCACGTGTCGGTAAAGAATGGCAGAATCGGCGGGATCATCCTCGACCTCAGCTGATGCCGCGGCCTGAGGGTTCTCTTTGGACGCGCAACTCTCATCGCTCACTCATCCAGATGAAGCGATTCCAGGTTTGCTCCAATGCACTTGATCCCTTCTGATTTCGCCCAGTTTTCTCGTTATGGGCTGCTTCGCCGGTACGGACCGCGCCGTCGCCTTTTTCAGGCCTTGTTGATCAGTTTCGCTCTCTGGACTGTCCTAGAAGTGCTGCTCATCTATCAACGGGTCTCAACAGCGGACGCGATCAAGCCTCGTTTGCCACACCGACCGGAGCGAATATACATTACGAGCATGCACTGGAACAACGAGGAGATTCTTCGGAGTCACTGGAATGACGCAATCATTCAATTGGCTGGAACATGGGGTACGGAGAACGTTTTTGTGAGTGTCGTTGAGAGCGGAAGCTGGGATGATACAAAGGGAGCGCTTCGTGATCTTGATGTCGAGCTGGATCGACTCGGTGTGCGACGGAACATCACCCTTTCAGACACGACTCACGAGGATGAAATTTCGGTTTCTGCTTCGAGTGAAGGCTGGATAGATACCCCTCGCGGTCGCAAGGAACTCAGGCGGATACCTTACTTGGCTCGGCTTCGCAACATGACCTTGCGCCCTCTGGAGGATCTTGAACGACAAGGTATAATATTTGATAAGATTCTGTTCTTGAATGATGTGGTATTCACCGTACGTATCGGTCCTACTCAAGTTTTATTGAAGGAATGACTTCTCACCCGGTTGGACGCCTACTGCAGGTGGATGATGTTATTGAACTGCTGAACACAAACGATGGGATATACGCTGCCGCTTGCTCTCTAGACTATTCTCGACCCCCGCTCTATTATGATACTTTTGCGTTGAGGGATAGCAATGGCGATGAGCATGTTATGCAAAAGTGGCCTTATTTTCGTTCTACAATATCTCGGCATGCGCTCTTCAACATGTCCCCAGTCCCTGTGAAGAGTTGCTGGAATGGCATGGGTAAGCTCCATTTTTTGCTTCTCCCCTTCACCAGCCCTTGCTCGTAGTGTATTCATTCTTCCTTTGCTTTACTCACCCTGCTTGAACAGTGGTTATGCCCATTGAGCCCTTCATGTCGGGCACGCCGCTGCGATTTCGCGGGGTTCCCGATTCTCTAGCACTATTCCATCTGGAGGCCTCTGAATGTTGCTTGATCCACGCGGACAATCCTCTCTCAGGGCACAAGGGCGTTTACCTGAATCCTAAGGTCCGTGTTGGTTATAATGGCGCCGCATACGCAGAAGTTCATCCTGCTGGCTCCTGGCTGTCTCCACAATATATCGCCTTAGGTCTGTGGGAGAACAGATTCCGACGTTGGGCTACCACGCCTCTTTTCAAGAAGTTGGTCGTTCGACGGAGAGTCGCCCAATGGAAGGTTCTCTCTGCCGGCCGGCATGAACCCGGCGACTTCTGTTTGATTAACGAGATGCAGGTGCTCGTTGCTAATGGCTGGGCCCATGTATAGGGCCCTTATGTGGAAACATCACATTTCGATTCCATCCTTTCCTGAAGTGTGATTGAACTTCTAGTACGGTTGTTTGGCATGGGTCTGCAATGCGTGCAAGGGACACAACATGCTTTAGGCAGTACCACTCCAATTTCTGCCGTTGGAGACACCCTCGCAGAACTTGGTAGGCTATAGCCTTATGCTGCTGCCAACATTGATGTCGGCCGGTTCAAATATCGATATGACGCTACCTTCATCGTCAGTTCTGTGCAACCCGTCGTGCTCACTGGTTGCACTCAATCATCCTACAATGCTGCTGAGAAGGTCACCTTTGTTTCCTGCACTGGGACAGTGTCACTCTTGGCCGGGCGGGATTCTGCCGCAATCCGGCGCAACTCCTTCTGTTCTCTGGGTCGAGAACTTGGCGCCATGTTGACTGCTGTTTTCACAATTCCGAAAGTTTTGCCAGCAGTCCAAAATACTTACTTGCAGCATCGATAGCAGATTGACTAATGTGACGCTTCGATCTACTGGGATAGGATAAAATAGTCTCTGGGGAACCATCTGATTGTGATAAAGGCGGGTCGTTCCACGCAGATTGGCCGCACATCGCTCTCAGATTCCGGAAAAACGGGTCTATCCAATTGACCTTGAATGCCTACGTGAATGGCGTGAGCTGTTTGTTTGTATACAGGATGATAGGGAGAGTATCAGTGGATCGAGGATGTCTACGAAGGTGATTGGTCAATTGAATATTGATCAGTGAGCTGTACCTCTCCACAAGCATGATTGAGCGCATTTCTTTGAATGAACTTAAATACTTAGTGCTGAGCTAATTCGGATCTGCGACTGGAGGTATTTCCCTAGGCAACTAACAACAAGGTGCAACCATAAATATACAGCTGTGACTAATGATAAGGATGTCTATTTGAGCCTATGATCTAATTTCTTCGCCAACACTGCAATGGATACAATTGAGACTCGGTAACCTTACTGATTACTACGCGTGTGCGGCGTTCTCCTATGGGCTAGACTGATATTAGATAAGATTGCCTAGAGTACAGTCGAAACAGAAGTTAATCAACCTCTCAAAACGATGCATGCCTACAGGTTACCCTGACCAGCAGAAGAGGCAGGAGAAGTGCTAGCCGCATCCGCGGAGGCAACAGTCTCGCCCTTGAACTTGGACAGCACATTGGTAGTCGACCCGGAGAGAGTCCCGGAGCTGGAGAACTTGTTGGCGACACAGTCACGGCCGATGTAGGACTCGCAGGTGGACGAGGCGCTCGAGGAAGCAAACAGCTCGCCCTCGAAGGAGGAGGACTCGACGGCGGCGGTGACGTCGGAGAAGAGGTTCCCCTCGGCGAGGACGTAGGCGCCGGAGCCGATCTCGAAGGCGTGGCCGGAGTTGTCGTACCAGTAGTTGTTGACGGCGTGCAGGTAGGTGTTGTCCTGCACCTTGGGGGCGCGGCCGCTGGTCTTGTAGAAGTAGTTGCCCTTCATGGTGACCTTGTCGCTGGAGCCGTCCAGGTAGACGTTCCAGTAGTGGCGGCCGTCGCAGGTGGCCGAGTAGTCGGACTCGCCGTCGATGTAGTTGTTGGAGAGGGTGACGCGGTTGCTGGCTTCGGTGCCGAGGACGTAGTGTTGGCGGCCGATCCGAGCGGTCTATTCACTTAGTTTCGATCTCTCTGTAGATATGAGGCAGGACGTACAGTCACATGGTCGACCCAGACGAGGTCGGCCTGGTCGATGGTGATGGCGTCCCCTCCCCAGACGTACTCGGGGTTGATGTCAGTGACGGCAATGTTCCTGCCAGAGTCAGCAGAGCCCTTCGCCCTTATCTTCTGTGCACTGACTGAATGATGATGTTCTCAGCACCGCTGACGATACGGAGACCCTTGCCCTTGATGACACCGGAGGTGCCCTCACCGATGAGGGACTTGTTGGAGTTGACAGTGATGCCGAGCGAGCCTGCATTGTCACTAGATTGTGTGAGAACCTTCTTTTTTGTTTCAGGTGGAAGCAACGTACTAGGTCACCGAAACAGAAGCAGCATCAGGCTCGTAGTTGGTGCACCAGTCGTCCTTGTTGATAGCCAGCTGGCAGCCAGAGGCAGTACCCCAGGGAGCGCAACCAGTGGCGGTGGTGGTACCCTCGGTCCCACGGAAGTCAAAGGTCTTGGTGAGCACAATCACACGGGCCTCATCATCACCGAGGTACGAGACCAGCTCGTCGGTGGTGGAAGGGTAGACGGCAGTAGCACTGCCACCGCCGGTCACAGCGTAGGCGAAACCCTCGGCGGTGCCTTGGACGCTGACCGCAATGGCCTGGGAAACCAGCGCTCCAACGGTGGTAAGAAAAGCAGCGTACTTCATCCTGGAAGTATAGGCAAGAAAGGAATGACGGCTTAAATGAAGGAAAGGGGAAAGAATGACAAGGTGAGATGTGCTGGGAATGAGAATTCAAGCCATGGGTCGCTGATCGCTGGTTTTATATAGTTGGTTCCCAACCCCTGACAGACGACCATCTCAAACAGCATCTTGTTTTGGTCTGTCAGAAATTCTCCGGCGAGTGGAGACGCAGACTACTCATTGAACGCCAGATCCACCAGTCAACTGAATCAGCGATGGAAAGGATGAATGGCTATACAAGGTGATTCGGATGTCGATCTCTCCACAGTCTTCATACTATGATAGGTGTCGGCAAGTGATCCGTTATCTCTGAGAGAACAGCTCCACCGCGTGCGGCCGGAATAATGTCGGTAGACTCATCAGGTTGGCTGCTTCAGTTGGTGAGTTTCAGGTATATCATCGTTGTTGATGATGTGGAGGAGGTCATCACAGAAGAAACACCGAATGACGCGGCCTATCCTGCGATGACGAATAAGGGGATAAGCTTAAAGCAATTTATTTCGGAAATGTACCGAATTGCTATCGATCTAATATACTTCCAGTACAATATGAATTGATTATCGCTGTTTAATAATAGGGACAACAACAAGATTATAGACATCGTGCCATCATGGCGTTCTGTTGAGCTCTCCATCTGCAGCCTGAAACAAGCTATACAGGATTACGTAGGCACTGACGAGTCAAGGAGTGAAGACATGATGTATCTGCGAGAAATGATTGACCTTTCTCATTGATTCTACGGGGTATCAGTCTAGTAACTGTAACTGTTCAACAATCAAGCATCATGGCTGGCTAGGCACGCTCTTCTGGCTGGCCGCTTAATTTAAGCTTAATCTATTCTCTTAGGTCCATGACAATGCGGCAAGTATCCGCATTGGATTATGGACAAATATTTGAGTGTAGGGTGGAGGCATTTATGGCGTTGTGTTGCTGAGATGTGGATACATATTTCCCGCCCTCCAAATCAACTTATTTATCCGTCAAAATAAGGGGAGAAGACTGAGAAGAGAGGGAATAGGATCACTAATTTCCTTCTAACTCGCTACTTACGAGAAAGAAGATTCGAGCCATTCTGATCGTACCGTATTGACATGATATCAGAGTGATCGATCTATGCAGTTTCTGGTCCCTAGAGCACAAGTGCATCACGCTCTGCGTAAGCGAAGCGTGGACAGATGCCGGGATAGGCAATTCAGGAATTGGAGCGAACTACAGAGGTGCAGAGCAAGGGATGAGTTACAGAGTTATGCATCCTTATATCAACAGGGCAAATATAGCCATATAGCCCATGCTAGCCTCTGTCATTCCCACTGGTCGATGGATATCTTCTCTATGCCAACAGCATGACCTTGAAGGCTGAATTGAGGCGCAGCATTGGCTTATTCTCTCTCACCTGCAGATCAACATGCTTGTCGCTCAGTCCCGTCTCAGCCTCGTCTTAGCCTGAAAAGCCCAGCGACCATCTCCCATCGCACCCTCAAAACCACCCACCGGGTGAGCTTGAATGCAGCTTTCGAAGAAAGCATACAAGTCATGGCGGAAACCATCGGCCTCATAGCGTCCCTCGTTTCCATCGCTGGTGCGGGGCTCACGCTCGCCCAAAAGCTACACGATTACGGCGATGGCGTTGCGTCGAGCGGTAAACGGACCCAAGAGATAGCCTTTCATGTTCGCTCCACGGCAACGGTCGTCGAAGAAGTAGCGAGTATTTTCAAAGAAGAAGGATCCGCTAGGCGGAATCTCATCTCTCAAAAGGCGGTTGAGACCGTTGAAGATGTGGTAAAACAGTGTTCGGCGCTATTCGACCAGCTTCATCAGGTGCTGGACAACACGGGGAATGGAGGTGGGCTGGGGAAGTTGTTGTTTCCACTGCGCGAGTCGAGATTAGTGCTGTTGCAGAGTAATCTCGAGAGATTGAAGACGACACTGCAGTGTTTTATGCAGGTCATCATCTATGCGCGGTTAAAGGCAGAGAAAAAGGAGACATATAGCTTCTGACACGGGGGAATTTATGCTAATTGTTGTTACAGTGATGACGACCAGAGCCAACGAAGGCTCATCGAGGAGCTTATTTCCCTGCGAAAACAAGCAGCTGCGACGTACGAGCGGGATAAGATCAAGGCTCAAGACGAGGATGAGCGCGAGCCTTCAGGGTAAGATCGGCCTCCTGATTCATCTGCGTGAGGCTGAGAAGTGGCAGTCCATTCCTGCCGAATTGCATCACAATTCCTTCTGAACCGCAACTGTCAGCAGGGGAACCAACAGAGGACAAAGAAGCTCCTGCATCAATCGCAGCAAACGCCAACCACCTCGACCCGTCGTCCGTTCGGCGCCATCAAGGCAGCATTTGTTCAGAACAAATAGAAGACACAAATGATGGTGCTAGATCTCAGACGGAAAAGAGAGTCAGGCCCGAGTCACTTGCGACTTCATCAGAGGATCCCACAAGAGCCACAGAACCAGTCCAGGATCACGCTAGGACTGGTCTCGACGGAGAATCCCCTGAGCTCGCTCGAGCCTGGGATGACCTCGTCCATGCCATTGATCAGCTAGGGCACGCTTTAGCTGTGACCTGTTGTTGCTGCCGCGCGAAGCGCAAGAGTGAAACGGCATTTTTACCGCCCCCCAGCATCGTTCCTCCTCAGTATTGCGACTACTACAGAACTCATGAGAGTCTGGAGTCTTGGACAGGCTCTACACCACGGTCTGCGGCCAGTAGTTCAATACACCGCGAAGCACTGCCAAATCTGGAAGAGGCAACGTATGCGGCATCGGACGAGGTTGATGAGCTATTGGACCTGTGGACGAATCTCAACCAGGAGTCCTCCGGCACCACCGCTGAGAAGATTGAAGAATGATTGGCCATGATTCGGAGCCCTAAGTAGGTATCTTGACGTTTCTGTGGCGTAAGAATTAACATTAGTTTCTCGTATCTGCGTCGTTACTCAGAGTATGGAATTGAATTCTGTATTGCGGTCGAGGGATTAACCCAAGAGCCATTCAAAATAGGCATAAGCCTTCACTGATGTGACTCAGGCTGCATGAAGATGATGCTATACCTGAGTCCCACTGCAACGAGCGTGCAAAAAGATGGCTCGTTGAGGTGCGGCATTTTCGATAGATCGAGAGAACTGTGAAGTCTCCACAAGCTGAGGAGGGAATGTCCCGTCCCCCATACATGACAGGTGGTACAACTAGCCTGTGCTTATTTATGGTAGAGAAGAGAGGCATTCTATGAAGTTGTCGGTCAAGGCCCTCACTAGGAACTGATTCCTCCGCCGAGAAATCCCAATACGACTTCATTCCATGCATCATTGTTAGGCCTTGGCGAGGAAGAGGCAAGTGGTAGAATACGAGCAGTATTCCCCTTCTCATCCACCTTCAATGACTTCATTCCATGCAATCGCGATATGCCTCCCAATCGAGTAGCCCAACTGCTTCACAATATACCGCCAAGACAGACCCCAGACAGGAACCCGAGCGCAGATGCGAGTGGGTGGCCTTGGCTCCCTTGGCACGGGCACAAACACAGCCTCCGGGGCTTTTTATAGATAGCCTGGAATGGCTTGGCAGCAGGTAGTGAGGATGCCAAGTCCAATACGAGGGACGGAGGACATGCCTCTGCAGGCCAAGCTTACTCTTCCACTAGCATCTAGCATGATTCCGCTACTGAAGGTGATATCGGCATTCGAAGACAACACGAGGTTACATCGTACTCTGCTCGCTTGTCGTCGGCTTCATTTGAGGGACGTCGAGCTAGTAATAGCATGGAGGAATACGAGATTGTCTTCGTGATGACGGTGAACATTTTGATTGAGGAAGGCTTTGTATGAGGGATCAAAGGTATATAAACGACTTGACATCCACGAGGAATGAGAGAATCAACAAGCAGATCAGCAGAACAAGCAAAGCAAGCATACACAGCTACACCTCCAAAATGAAGTTCCTCATCATCCTCAATGCCCTCATGGTGGCCCTCTGCAGCCACCTTGCTATCGCCTCTACTATTGGGCACCCCTCTCTGATGCCCCGCGAAGATGCCGAGACCAACAACGGCACTGTCGCAACCCCCTACGGTAATGTAGTGAGCTCCATCCTCGAAGATGGCAAGCAGAAGATCGAGTTCTTCAATGTCGATGGCACGCTCGAAGTTACCGCCATCGAAACCGCTGAAGGAGGTACGTCCCCCTTTGCCTCCCTCGACCAGCCTGCAGACGCAAACTAATAGACACAGGTGCAACATTCTACGACGCCGAAGGCAAGGAAGTCAGCCTCGAGGACCTGGATGACGACGACGAGGACCTAGAGAAGCGCGTGTCGAAGTGGAGGCTCGCGATCAAGTTTGCGAAGCTGATTGCCAAGTATGGCAAGCGGGCTTGGTCGTACATCTACTGCGTTGGTACTACCCCGTTCTGGAAGTGTGGTGATGAGGTGAGTTTCTTTCTGTCTGAACAGTGAGGAAGTTGGTGGCTGATGAGATAGTTCCTTGACTGTGCTTCTGCTGGCCGCGCTCCGTGGAATTGCTACGAGGGAGCTATCTGTGTTGGATGGAGCATTCACAAGCACTGCAAGTAGTCAGGTGCATGTCACATATCGTCCAGTATGGAGCTGAACGTTGGCTCGGACTGTTAACAAGAGGGTGATCGTTTGGCGGATAGATGAGCTAGTTGATTTTTGAAATGCTATTTGTTTCTGCCTATGCTTCTTCTCGAACACCCCGCAATAATCACCATCACGGTAGCACTAGGGCATGCGGGGGAATGTCGGGGGGTCATTCACCCGAGACCAGCAAGTCTAATAAATCTTCTAAGCCCCATCTTGGAATGCCTTCAATCTCCAGTATTTGCATAGACAACATGCTCTCTCCCCAAGAACAAAAGGTACCTCCCCTCCCAATCCAACAACCCAATACTAAGTATGCAGACCATAAACTCCCTCCAATCCAACTGGATCTGGGCCCCAAACTGGATCGATTCCTCCCCGGCCAACACAGCCGGTAGAATCGTTCGGTTCACCCATCACATATCTCTCTCGTCACCCGCTACACGAGCGCTAGTCCATTGCTCGGCGGATACACGCTACAAGCTATATGTCAATGGTGTCCGGGCGGCAGTTGGACCCGCCCGCGGCAGCCCTCTGATCTGGTACTATGACACGGTGGATATCACGCCGTATCTGCGCTCGGGAAACAATGAGATTGTCTTTGTTGTGTTGCGGTATTTCAATGCGTCCAGGGGTGCGATGCCCTTTGAGCGGACGGCCTTTCCGGGGTTGACGGTTGTTGGGATGATCAAGACGGAGAGGGAGACTGTGGATGTGCAGTCGAGGGAAGGGTGGTTGGTGCAGGTGGATGAGAGTGTCCAGTTCCCAATGGGCCTTGTTGACGATGTTTTTTTGCATGTAGGTGTCTTCTACAGGGGGGTGGAAGAGGCTAATCCGGGTAGATTAATGAGCGGATCAGTCCGACTGTGTTGCCGGAGCCGGTTACCCCGATGGTGTACGGGATACGGACGTTGAATGGGGATCTGTCTCCATGGCGTCTACGGCCTCGTCAGATTCCCATGCCCGAGGAGAGTTCTGTGGCTGTTGATCTTGTCCAAAAGTGCCAGAGTGTCAACCATATCGACGAGTGGACGGGGTTTCTGCAAGCTAAGCAGACACTCTCACTGCCGGCCAGTTCCTCGCATGAACTCGAAATCCAGGCGGAAGTCCATTCGACCGCGTTTCTACGGTGGTCCTTCCGGGCCGTGCAGGCGTCTCGCATAACCCTCAAGGTCACCTATTCGGAGGGATACGAGCAAGAACCACGGTCCTATCCATTCTTCCGGACAAAGACTGATCGACTGGACGCGGTAAATGGACGCCTCATTGGGCCGTATGACGAAGTGACCTTTGAGCTACCAGCCGGAAAGACGATCGTCTATGAGCCGTTCTGGTTTCGCACGTTTAGACTGCTCCGGCTTGAGATCGCCAGTGGGCCTGCAGCGGTTGAGCTCCTGTCGTTCGAGGCTACCCAGGTCAATTATCCAATGGCAGTCAAGGCTAGCTGGCAGGAAGATGGGGACGAGTACAGCGAGAGGATCTGGGAGGTCTCCGTCCGCACGATGCGCAACTGCATGTTCGACGGGTACTCCGACTGTCCGTTCTACGAGCAGCTCCAGTAAGCCACTACCTGCAAACAGGGAATCTAACTGATATCCCCAGATACTCTGGCGACAGCCGCTCCGTCGGTCTGTTCCACTACCTCCTCTCCGGCGACGACCGTCTCATGCGGCAGGCCATCACCAACTTCGCCGCCTCGGTGACACCAGAAGGCCTCACCCAGTCCCGATTCCCATCCCACGTCCCGCAGATCATCGCCGGGTTCTCACTCTACTGGATCCTCCAAGTCTGCGACCACCACCTCTCCTTCGGCGACACAGCCTACGCCCGCTCCTTCCTCCCCCGCATCGACGGCGTCCTCGAGTTCTTCCACGCCCACATCGACACCCTCGGCCTGGTCAGCAACCTCCCGGAAGACGCATGGCAATACGTCGACTGGGTGACAACCTGGGGCGCAACAGACACCCACCCAGACAAAGGCGTCCCCGTCTCCGGCCGCCAGTCAAACAGACACACCTTCTTCAGCCTCCTCTACGGCCACGTCCTCAAACAAGCCGCGCAGCTTCTCCACGCCGTCGGAAGACCCGCCCACGCAGACGAGTACACCGCGCGCGCGGGGGCCGTCCTCGCCGCCGCCCGCGAGCACTGCTACGACGGGCGCTTCTTCACCGATTCCACGGCGGATATCGCAGATGCGCGCGCCTACTCGCAGCACTGCCAGGTGTTCGCTGTGCTCTCTGGCGCCGTGCCGGACGGCGACCGAGCGCGTCTGCTGGCGGAGAGTTTTGCGGAGGCCGCGTTCGCACGGTGCTCGTATGTGATGCGGTTTTATGCGCTGCGGGCGTTCTCGCTGGCGGGGGATGAGGCGTATGAGGCGTATTGGGCGAGGGTGTGGGAGCCCTGGCGGCGGATGCTCGAGTGTAATCTGACCACCTGGGAGGAGGATGATGTGCGGCAGCGCTCGGATTGCCATGCTTGGGGGAGTGTCCCGGTCTACGAGTATTGCACCGAGTTGGCGGGGGTGAGGATCGTTGCGCCTGGGGCGAGGAGGGTGCTGTTCAAGCCAAGGTTGAGGTTGAGTAAGGGCATCTCGGCGAGGGTGGCAGTTGGTAGGGACAATGTGGCGACGGTGAGGTGGGAGACCGTGGATGGCGAGAAGAGGGTGGAGCTGAGCTTTCAGAAAGCTGTGGATGTGGTTTCTCAGATGCCGGGGGAGGAGAGTGTCGAGCATGGAGTGGTGCAGTTTCTTTTCTTCACTTGGACAGACTATTAGGGTTCTTATGTTAAGGGTACGCACTGGCTGCGATCCTCCTACTCGGGCCAAAAACCACTATTCAAATCATGCCCAGCCACCATAGTAGAGTATTCTTCCCTTATATGCACACATAGTCCAGATTCTAGACCATCAGCCATGTAGAAAGGCCATATGAGAAAATCATATTGCCTCAATGGCAGCATGTGAACAGCTTGTGACGATGGTATATAGACCATAATGGGTTGGAAGTGACAAGAACAGATACAGGATGGCCACTGACCATGGACGATTTACCGACTCGAAAGAGAAACATCTAGCTCGTAATGCGTGAACACCCCCGAGTCCACAGGCACGCCACTCCGCAGATCCCACCTATAGATGAATGGCCACAACTTTGGCCGGCTCAATGAGCGTACCCAGGATGGGTGAAAACTGTCCCCCGCTGGTTGTGATATAAAGGACTGATCCATCTTGATTGCTGGCAACCGCCGTGGATCCGCCAACAGCGATGGTGAACTGATTTCCAGCCACCAACTTCACCCTACCTTTCGGGTCAACCTTCACCAGTCCGTTGTCCGGGTTTGTCGTGATGTACGCTGTCCCATCGCTCCCGAGCATAAAGTCATCGGGAGTAATGCCACTGGTGATGACCTCAACGGGGCCCGTCGCGGAGGCCATGCTATTCACAGGGACTCTACAGAACAACATCTGTGTGGTACTCGTGTAATAGACATACTTCCCGCGCACGTCGATGCCATTCACACCGACAGCGTATGGCTGGCCCGCAGCGGGGAGCATCGAGGGATCAGACAGTGCCTGGGAGTATTGACCCGTGCTCATATCCAGACGCCAGATGACGCCCTTGGCGGAGTCTGTGATGAGAAGCGTGTTCTGGCCGAACCGCACAATGCCATTCAGGAACTCGGCTTCGGGGATTCGTGCCAGAACACTTGCTGATGGTCGAGCGCTACCGGAGGCATCGAGTCTCCAGACCACGTATGAACCGAGGGTGCTTGCGACGCTGGCAATGGAGAAATTGCCTGCTACCACTGCATAGACGTCTCGGTTAATTTCCGTGATACCCAGCAGACTAGTGGCATTGGCAAAGCTGTAAAACAGGGACCCCGCTTCCGCAGCGTTGGGGTTGGCTGGGTCAATCAGCCACAGTTCGGGAGCATCAAGGCGTGTGACAAGGAGTTTCCCGTTAGGTCGGACTGCAATATTTTCGAGCCATGTCCCGTTGTGATTGAACTGGAAGACAGTCGATATAGAGGAGGCGTTGGTTGTTCCTGAAGACGTAGGCAATGTCAGTGCCGGGGCGATTATCGTCGTGATCAGGGCATAGACCCAGATAATTGTTTGACTGGAATACATAGTGAAGTAAGGCTGGTAAGGCTCTCTGTGCACAGTAGAGGAAGCATGAGAAAAGCTTCACGGCATGGATAAGAGTCAATTTTTACAGCTTTATTTATACTGAGACTTCAGCTTCCCAGGCCCAAGACTTCGCATTCTTCGTGGCATGCCAAGTGAAACAAGAGCTGAAGCTGACACCTGTCTTTCCACATTCTTTGTCAGTATGAACTGCACTTACTGAATGTATACTTACCAATAAGAAGTGTTGGATCCGAATCATGTTCTTCCATAATCATTGCTAGTTTATTATATAATGAGCCCTAATCATTACCTAAATTCCCAACCGAGCTGTCACTCCCAGCAAATCCAACGCGTCCTACAGCTTGAAGCTATTCAAACAGCAACATGCAACCAAAGCGCGTCAGATCTCAAGAAATGGCGGCGCAAGTGGGAAGGGTTCAAGAAGGGTTTAACTGCAATATCTGCCTCGAAAACCTTCCATGATAAAGACTGCGAAGGACTCAACGCACGAAAACAAAGAGGGCACAACCAACGAGGCCCCGCAGTGCACAAGGTTACTCAATCCTGCAAATTCAAGCTGCTCTTGTAGGAGTGAGTGTCTTACTTTGGCGGGCATTTGAATGAGTTGGATCTAGCAGCCCAGCCATGAACCAGAATCTTCAGTTTGCAAACTCAGGAGAACTTCTGAGTCTTCTGAGTCTTCTCTACATCCAAGGTGCTGGTGTGTCTCCGTCCGTATGTAGTTCTTGTTCCAGCTTATCCAGCTCCAATACCTCATATTCAAGCTCTCTTCCTTCTCCCCCAGGACATTGGTCGACCCCGGTGATAGACATAAGTCTAAAGTTTTCATCTTATCCAAGTTCACCTCCTATTCAAAGGAGTATATGTGCTTACTGTATCAGACGTCAAAAGGTTTATTCATTCGATGTCTCCCTATAAAGGCAGACTGAGGAGCTATGAAGAGCCTCCGTCTCGTTACAGTGACTGCTCTTGAGGCATACCATCCGAGACAACCAATCTTTGCAGGGATCTCTCTCAACGAAACAATTGTTCTTCATCTGAAAATCAAGTCTGCTAGTCCAGCTTTCCAAGTACATTCCCCTTTCGGGTATACCAAGTCCTTAAAGCATCCCAGCTCCTACATGTATGCACCATAGGAGTCAATCAAGCGTTATAAGAGAGCCGTGACCTCGTGGAATAGAAGCTGAAACTGCTCATGGTGGAATGTGTACTAATGAATGAGCCTGGATGCTTTATGCCGATGTTGTACCACGTAGAGAATGAGATAGTCCTCGGAGTTTTAGCTCACTCAAGCAATGTAACAACACCACGTCCTCCTTCTCACCACCAGAATACTCATTATGAATCACAGATAAGAGGTACCGTAGAAGCTACCTATGAATGAGAAGGAATGGCCATACACCGTGCCATGATCACTTGTCTTTGAAATGACACAAATGGCCAGCTGAAAATTGCCATCGTAATATCATTCCAACAATGTTTTCAGTCTGCTTTGGCTTTTCCCGGCTCGCCCGTATCATCCAGGTCTCCCGCTAAGCCTCGCAAACCAGTCAAAGCTTCCGTCATGTTCTTTCCGTTCCGGCCCAGTTCGTTGAGCAGCCAGACTAGATGGGGGGTCTTCTCGATCGGCCCTTCCTTCACCTTGACAAGCATTGAGAGTGGCCTGGGTGCCGCCACCGATCTCTCCTCCACTACATAGAGGCGCGACTCAGCTAATGACGTTGGACCAGCCGAAGCTGGAAAGTCTTTCTCCCGCGGTTGGTCTTGCATGTCAGCAACCCTGTAAACAATCGTCATCTTGAGACCCAGGGGCATTTCCTCCTCATAGACTATCCCCTCGGCTGTCGTGCTCATTGTCGCTCTAGTGCTAGCAGCTGATGAGCTGATTACAAGCTCAGTTGTACCGCGCTTTTCCAGAACCACTTCGGTCTCTGACCACGGCCAGAATGTATTTGCGAGCAAGGTGTGGTTATGTAGAACGTCGAGAACATCTATCGTGTTGAGCGCCTCTGGAATGGGATAATACTCCTTCCTTGCAGATTCTCTCGTGTAGAGGACTTTTTGTGTTAGCCGAGTGGGAAATGACCAGACGGGAAGGGAAGGGGGCACCTTTCCTGCTGGGGCCATGGGACTGGAGCTTACAGGAAGACATATTGACAGGATGCAGTGAATTTGTTGTCGAGTCAGGATGTGAGTGTCTCGATTGAGGGTGAAGCGGGGTTTGGCATTGCTTGTTTAATGAGCATTGATGACAGTTGTAACCTTATATCGTCATGGTCCACACCACCCATTGCTCGGGCAATCCAAGTGCTTCTTGGCAATATCTGGTTATCCAGTGAGACTGAAGATCCCCAATAGGTGAATGCAGTATACCCCACTGAGGCGCAAAGTGAGACATAAGCAATTAGTGAAAGGCTACTTGACAGCACAGTGGTTCCGCAATGAGAATGATCGAAAAGAGCAAGTCTAGCGAGTAAGAAAACCCTCGACTTCTGCATGCTGTATAGCGTCCTGCAAGGTAGTATATACCTCGATATAAGCTGGTTCTGACCGGAAATCTAGGGTTCACAAGGGTATATTAAGATTGCGGGTCGGATGTGGAGAGGGGAGGGTGGATCAGTACCTTCGGTTAATAAATGCTCCAGAAATGTGTTCAGCACGAGCATGAAAGAACGCCATAGGATTGAAGGGAAAATAAGTCGCCTAATATGAGAGCCAAGTAACAGCTGGGCTTGCAGGCGTTTGCATATCAGATAGTCTCCTGCAACTCCCATGCCCTGTTTTTCGAGGAAAGTGACTGGTGAAAGTTTATTAACCATGACTCGATATTGTTGCTCTCTGTACATTGGCTATTCCTCGTGCTCCAGGTTACAGTGCCCGCTT
Source organism: Aspergillus thermomutatus (assembly GCF_002237265.1). Lineage (NCBI taxonomy): Eukaryota > Fungi > Ascomycota > Eurotiomycetes > Eurotiales > Aspergillaceae > Aspergillus > Aspergillus thermomutatus. Next base: position 183,405 of record NW_020798061.1, on the reverse strand, counting down.
CTACTCACAGGATTCGTTCCATCTATGCGGTTACAAAGCATCCGAAGGCCAGAGAGGGCCCCTCAGCCTCTTCGACAAGAGCGTAAGGCCTATTCCGTGCTGGAATCCCAGTCTGGTAGGTTTCCTCATTTCACTGACCAGTAGCAGTGGGTAGTCAAATGAAGTCTGGTGGTCCTCGATGCATGCTGCAGTGCTATCACAGCTAGATTCATGCAAGCCTAGTATAGCTTGGCCGGATTGTGAGGCATTTCCGGACTTCCTCTATTCAATTGGCAGGAAGCATGGCGAGATGCAGACTGTTTTCCAAGACGGATGAGCTCATTCCTCCCCAGCAGCGCAATCGTCATACTTGAATCCCAATCGGCAATGCCAGAAGCACGGAGGGTCAAATCCCAGTTGAGACTCCTGCCCATTGAGGGGAGTACTCACTGTCAGCCGAATGATGAGCTCCCTGGCAGCAGACTTGAATTTGAATATAAATGTGAGCGAATGTCCCTTTGAACGGTCACTTCTTCTCTTATTCTTTCAGCAGAAACTGTCAGTTTCATTCGCTTCCAAAGAGTCTTCTACCGTCAACAGTTTTATTACCCAATGACGTTCAACATGGCTGAAAAGTCCGACAGTCCTTGCCTCCGAGATATAGTTCAAGAGGAGGACTACAATGCCACGCGGTATCCCCGTGATCGCAGCAATCGCTACCTCAAACAGTCTCTCAGAATGCTGCTGATCCTCACGATCCTTTTCGTCGTGATGACCATCGGATTCGTGCATCTGACTATACAGCTGGGTCGTGAGCGTGACCTGGTTCTCCACCTCGAGCAACAAATCCATACATACGAGAACCACGGCAACGCCATCAGCAAGCGTGCCATCCCCTGGTTCCTCGGCGCAGCGTTCTGGGTCACCAACCAGGTGTTTGCATTCTATGGGCTGGCGACGAGCTGCAAGTCCTTCACGGACAGTGCCAGAAACGCCGCACTGTGCATCTGGGGGGCTATCTCGACAGCGGCCACATTCATTGGAGCCGCCGCCCACGGAGCTTCCACAGTCAAGCAAATCCACAATCGTCTGGCCCAAAATGGGATTTCCATTGGAAATTGGAAGAGAGACGAGATCGTCACCGAGGCAGAAGCTCGGATGAGTGAATTGCTCCAGCTCCCTGTGAGCCTGGACGGATTCGTTCCTCATCACCACCCGAAGTTGGCCCGGATGAAATTAGCAGAGGGGACCATGTGGCCTGTGTTCCACTTCTACAATCACCACCAGACCGGCATGCATTTTACTCTGACTGCCTATGAAGAGGATCACGCAGTCATGACCCTTGGATTCGGGCACAAGAGCGACAACAGCAGTATTGCCAAGCGTGAATCGTACAATGATGAGTATTTCTCCAATGGCGGAATTGACTTTACGGATTGCTTCAATGATGCGCAGAGTACGTACCTGCTCAATACTGCGTCCGACTACCAGCAGATGGACAGGGATATCGAATGCTACTTTCCGGATTTGCAGAACACCTGGGGGGCGGAAATCCAGATCTATGACTCCAACGTGAGGACGACCATTGGGTCCGGATCCATTGCGGCTTACAGGGGTGGTGATCATGCTAGCAGCATCAGTGTGATGCCGGGCTATCCGGCGGGTATTTCCAGCTCGATTCAATGTGAGAGGGCATAAACACTTGGTCAATTGGTAAATGATCCGGTGAGAGGACGAAGTTTGCTTGGGTGCGATGGTATATAGGACAGGAATATTATATGATGCAACAATTCAGATGTGACTATAGACTATATAGTCTGGAGCATCATGGTCGATCGGAAAGAGGCTATTCAGATGAGTGATAGGATCATGTGTCCTTTTAGCCTCCAGCTGTGTGCTTTAAATATTGTTCAACAACTACCGATAAATATCAACCAAAAGCTATTAACAGTCAAGATAGAATGACTCCCTCCGGCTGCCCCGATTGCACTCTTTTCCAGTTCCTCACACTCTGGCTCCTCAGCACAGGCCCATTCTGAATCTTCCTGATCATCATCTTCCTCTGGATAGACCGAGTCATCACCTTTTTCAAAACCGACCAAGACGAATATGACTATACCAGGTGGCTTGAGCCTCATATCCAAACCCAATCACACATGATCTCCTTCCTCATTATGCATCTGTTCCTCTAGTAGCACTTTAGGAAATACAGCTTGCTAATTATAACTAGAACTTTCTCTAAATGAGGTTGTCTAAGATTAAATTTTTTCTACTACACTGCTTAGCTGGTTTACAGCCACACAAGCACTTTGATTGTCTCAGTTAATTCGGATTCCTTGCATTGATACACCGTGGTACAGGGGCAAAATGCTCTTAGTGAAGAGTGGGTGTTACATGATCAGTTTTTGATGCTTCCTTACTATTTTCATGTTTACATGTTTGCCAGCTAGATGTAGGCTCTGATTTCAAGTGAATGGAGCCCAACGCGGAAAATCATTAGGAAGAGATGCAAAGAGATGATATCCATCAGCTTTCGAAACCCTAATCCTGATTGATATCATGGTGTAGACGTCCATGTCTCCGTCCAAGTGAAGAAAGTTCCGAATTCCTTTGGAGTTTTGAATGATTGGTTTGCTCTAATGTTACTTCAATCTAATTATATGTGACATTCCATAGTTCGTGCATCAAATCTTAAAGGCTCTAGTAAATAGCAGGGTCCTTCAGAACAGTCTTTCAAAAGATCAGGGGTATGTTATTATCAAAATGTGAGACAAGATGTCCAGTCTGTTAGTTTCCGCTCCTCTTTTTCTTTCATCTTTTTTTTGCACGAGGTCGTCTATCTCTTGCCTCTCTTCACAAGTCAGCAATTGGAGACGATCGTCGAGATTCCCATCGCCGAAGAATCTTCTGTCAATCTTCGCCCAATATATCATGTCGAAAGCCCAACTTCTCCTTGCGGCATAGTTAACCCAGTAATCCCCACTCTCCCAGCTGTCCCTCATGTATGGAGAGAGACGGTGTTCTTGAACAGTTCTGGGGCAAGGTACTAGGCAACAGATCCCTTTAAATAGGAACATTCAAGGAACCCTGGCTAATATTGGCTGGTTATGACCCACCTGCATAAGCTATTAAACTCATTCGATTATGCTCAACTGTATGTCCCACTTGACTCCGTAGTGGAGCGCTAAAGAAGCCTCGGAGAGCCTGATTTACTGGTCCAGGAGCTATTCCTAACGACTCTATTCTAAATGATCTAGCTAAATGACTTGCGCTACCAGAGTCCTCGTTGCTAGTGATATGGCTTCAAAATTAGGGGTTCAGTTGGAAATAGTGAGAAACCGACAAGTGCAAGAACGCTTTGTTCCACTGCGCATAGGGGTCCTCCGTTGTCTTTTAATTGCAGTGCCATTATATCTTCGCATGATGTTGGCGAGCGCAAATGTGGAACAAAATAGAGGAAGCAGTTCATAGTTCCGGTCCTTCTGGAACATGAATGACTATGCGTTTCAGAACACTCCGAGTACCATATGAGTCTGATGTAATTTGGAAGGCAGACCAGCTTCAAGGAGTCTCCCTCGGTCATAACCTGAGTGGAAAGTCAATATGACGGAAACAGTACTTTGTGGTTACGTCAGTGTGGCCAATTCATATGGTCTTGATATTGGGTTTGTATCCGTGACTGCACATAGATTCTCCCAAATAAAGTTCAGAAAATTCATAAATCTCCCAGCAACAGGTCAGTTGATGGATATGCAATAAGTGCTCCAACATGCATTACCCCTTCGATCAAGGTGAACAGCAAGCATGGACCCAGGTGGGACAGCTGCTGGTGGCCACGGCACTGTCTTCAATTATCGGACTTGAACGGGAATGGAAGCACAAAAGCGCCGGCTTGCGTACGAATACACTGGTCGGGCTAGGCGCTGCCCTGTTCATGTTGATATCGAAACTGGGAACATTTGACGTTCTAGATCGCTCTCTGGTGGTGCTTGATCCAAGTCGGATCGCCGCCCAGATCGTGTCCGGGATTGGCTTCATCGGTGGAGGGATCATTTTCAAACAGCGCAACGAGATCCGAGGACTGACTACTGCAGCCGGAATTTGGCTGAGTGCAGCGGTTGGGGCTGCCTGTGGTGCCGGACTGCTCAGATTAGCAAGCGTTTCCACCGGCTTGTACTTTGTCGCTGTGCTTGTCTATCCAACTCTGCTGCATTTCGTGCGGCGATACCTCGACCGGAAAGATACCAGAGAGATCCCTGCTGTGATCCGCTATCGGACCGGAGCTGATGGGTTGCAGACCCTGCTCCTAACCGTGATGGAAGCGGGTTTCCGCGTCCGGGCGATAACCCGGCTGGAAGAGGTACTTATGAATCAATCTTCGGCCGAAGCACCAGGGGCAGATAATACATACCCGTCGATTTCAAATATCCCGAGGACACCAAAAGCACCTGCGGCACATATTGAAAGGATCAACCGAATCTTTGACGTCCATCTTACATTAGATGGCTCTGGCGGTGCAGATCGTTTGATGCATGCTCTATCCCAACTGGACACTGTTATTTCAGTTTCCATTGATGATGATGAAGGAGAATTCGTCCAGGGAGTGTGACAGTCAAAGTGACTATGATGACTTGCCTTTCTTCAAGCCGTGCTCTTAAACATATCAACACTCGGTTATACGGGGGTCTGATCCGTTGGTATTTGCCACGGCGTCACCCAATGGCGACAGATAAAACCCCCGTACTTCTGCATCTAAAATAAGGGCGGATGGAAGGCGAAGTTTGGAAAAGGAGTGGTACTCCAAAGTTCTGAGCGTCCTAGCAGGTCGCAGGTATTCGGCTGTCTCTTACATTTACCGTTTTTCATTCCTCTATTCTTCTATTTGCGACGTCATATAGCGCTCGGAAAACGCGGATCTGCTTATTGAAGCCCTGATAGAATGTCATCCGGAAGTTGATTCCAGTCTCAAAGACACCGCGCAGAGAAGGAAGGTCATCTTGTACAGATGTCTCCTTGGTATGACAGAAGGGGACCATGAAAGGAAGAAAGTCTCCTGTGAAGGCTGCAGTCTGACGTGCCTGGTCTAGACATCTGCTAGCATGAGTTGAATACACTAGTTCATGTACATTTTAATGCTCCTGAAGCTCTTCCCCCACTGTGGCAATGTACTAATCATAAAAAGATGTTCCGGATCGCTCCTTCAGAGGTACACTATAATAGATAAGGGTGAAAAGTGATAAATTGCTGATTCTTACAGCTTGCCAGAGCACATGCATTGTCTCCTAGCGTGCGGTGTCTTGACCATTATATTTCAAATGCATCAAATCCTCTCAAGGGGATTGGAGAATTGTGTATTTTCTCGAGCGGATTAGGTCTTAGACATTACTTTATAAACCCTACCTCCCTAACATTAAGGTGACTTTCTAACTCTCCTCTTCTTATTTCTTATGAACATTCTTGGTAAAGTTAGAATTCTACTATATCCTATACTAGTTTCCTTTATTCCAAGTTACTACTTAGATCTAGACTGGCTGACCCAATCCGCAAATCCATATCCAATAGTCCATCCAATCCGCAGAATGGGTGGATCTACTCCATAGGTGGGCCCTAATAAACCTGCTACCATGTGGATAATTCCATCATGAAGCTATGCCGCCAGAAATCTTCTGAAGAGAACCTCAAAGCCGTGGTGAAGTCCCAATAATCGGGGTACCAGCCTGCCGACTCCCAGTCCAAAAACCCTGTGATCTCCTCCATTTTTTTCGCGCAATCGAGTGCGTCCTTGTACGCAGTTTCTGATGGAAAACCACCTGACCAAGCCGGCCTTATAAGGTAGTCATTGAACTCCTGTTCCGTCTCAAATGGACCAGCGTAGTGATTACTGCACCCTTGGGGACATCCCCTGAGCTGCTGGTTGGATGTATTGGATATGTCTAGTCCACGTGGTTATCTTCACAGGGAGTAGGCAGACTCGCGAGAAGAAAACAAAAGGCTGCAATGCATCTGTCTAGGTGAACCTTGTGACTGTACAGATCTAAGGTCATCTAATTCTTCTTACAATACAAAAGGACGGCCCTTATTTCACTTAGCTGAGGCTGTACGGAGTATGACAGGAGTTAAGTGCCTCCTCACCCTTTTCACCAGCCATCAGCTGGAGGATTTGCCTGAAGACGCCAATGGCCAGGAAGGACAAACTTAGCCAGAGATTTATAAAACAGAAGAATCAGCTTTCCTTTTGCACCTAATAAAGCTGACATCATTCTGTTGTCTCTTTGTCCCATACTTATATAGTTCGGTGAAACCACATGGCCGTAACCAGGGCCTTATCGAAGAGCAACTTCTTTTCTCATTCTCAGTCTCTCACGTAGCACTTGCCAGCCTCTTTGAGCTGTTGATTAGGAACATGATCCTCGAGGATGAGGCAGCCTGTGATTACAGATGGCATACTAGGCAGCCATACCAGAAACAGTAAACTAAGTCATCGACCTGCGTCTGACCGAAGCAGATCATGCTCATGGTTCCTTCAGTTGTCATTGTCAACCCGAGGAACCGCCGGGATAGTGTTTCTTGTGCCATTCTGCCGCCTCGTTCCCTGCGATACGTCCGAAAACCACGCACTCCAGAAGAGACGAGCCTCCCAGACGATTCTGGCCATGGACGCCGCCGGTCACCTCCCCTGCAGCCCAAAGCCCCTCCATCGGTATTCCATTTGCTCCTAGCACCCTGCTATGCTCATCAATCATCACTCCTCCCATGGTAAAGTGAACAACAGGCGTCACCTGTCCGGCATAGACCACAGTCTCCGGCATTACTTCAGTCAATGTCCAACGGCCAAAGGACTTGCGGCCGAAGGGATCCTCTTTCTTGCCGGACACAGCATCTGCATACTGCTGGATGGTCTTCAGCGCCGCCAATCCAAGCTCGCCAACTGTTGTCTTCTGCATGAGTCCTTTCCAGACGTAAAAGTCCATATGGGAGCCCGCTGCGGCTGCGGCACTTTCATCAAGTACAAGCGTGACATCCCACTGGCGCGTAGATGTCTCCATCGGACAAGTCGACTGCATGATTGCGTCCACGACACGTTGACGGGTATCCAGCTCATTCACGAACCGGCTTCCATCGCCATTGAGCAGAATCCCGCCCTCACCGCGGAGCATCTCCGCCGCCAGGATCTTGACCAACGCAGCCGGATCCTTGGAGTCCACGAATCCAGTCGGATGAACCTGCACGCAGTCCATGTCGACCACCGACGCACCCACCGCCTCGAGAATCGGCTGCGTGCCTTCCCTTGCCTCATTCGTCGACGGCAAGTTCGCCAGATCGGACCGGTACCTCGCCAGCATGCCCCTGGAGTCCCCCGCAAACCCGCCCGTCGCAAAGATGACGGGTCCATGGAGCGTGTGCGCCAGCCCCTGGCCTTGCCGTTCCCCTTCACCCTCCATAGTGACATACTCCACCCCCTTGACGCTCTCCCCCTCCCTCACCACCTTGGTAACCCTCGCCCCGCTCCACAGCGTAAACAGATCCTGCCCCTTCAACCCCTCCAGTAACGCCCTCACAATCGAGAAACCAGGCGGGTCCCGCCCCGCACCGCGATGCGTCCGCGGGTACGTGTGCCCGCCCAACTGCGCGACTTTACTCAGCTCAACGCCCTTCTCATCAACGAGCCAGTTCACCGCGTCTGCGGAGCAATGCGCAAGCGTGGAAATCAGCTTCTCCCGCCGCGCGCGCTCGTCGCTACTTGCCTGGGTGAACACGAGGCCGGCGGACTTGATCGTGTCCTGGAGGAAGATCTCCGCGGTGTCGGCTTGGGTGGGTTGGAATCGTGTTCCGGCGCCGTTGATGCCCGAGGAGGCTTTGATGGAGTTGCCGCCTGGTTTGGGGGCGCGGTCGAGCATCTGCACCGGGATGTTGTGCGTGATGAGGGTGCTGGCGGCGGAGAGGCCGGCTAGGCCGGAACCGACGATGATTACGGGGGGTGTCATTGCCATTTCTTTGGCTTTTGTTTGAGATGAATTGAGTTTGGATGTTGTTTTGGGGGTTTGTATGAATATGAATAAGGGATCTGACGGAAGGGGTCGGCATGAGGATCAGGCAATGGTGGGCTGATGCGTATCCGATCATTCCATGATGCTTACATCACGCAGCATAATCTTTGTACCTGGCTATCGGCCTAGGACTTCACCACCTCTGAAAACCCTGACTCATGAAGAAGAATTGAGGAGCGTCGAATTGTAAAATTCTAATAGCTCGTATAATTCTGCCCATCGGATTATATGCCTTGTCGAAGCTGGAATATTGAAGAGCTAAACGGAATACCGCCATCAGGGATAGGCCGACACTGTAATGTTATAGTCACTAATCTACATCAGTACAACTAGGCTATAGGCAAGAGCTCCGGTACTTACTAGGAAGGCAGAGGATTTGCTTGCCCCGAACTATGACCCAGCTTCTCTTAGTATATATGGCAAAGCTGGCTGCTTGGGAGCAGTGTGATGTCTCTCTTGGATACTTTATGTCAACGCTTTTGATATATTGATCCCTTTCTTTTATTTCAGTCGGCCTGGTTAAGTTGGTGACTCTGCTGAACTGTTTATGAATTTTACCATATCAACCAATGGCTCAGAGATTCATACGCGTTCTACATGCTCCCAACTCCGTTGGGCATAGATGTGCCCACAACAGACCAAACCGCCTAGACCAGGGAGAAGTGATCTCGGAGAATCTGCTCCCATAGCGCAGAAAGCCTTCTCTGGAATAAACTCGTTTCATTCGAGGCTTATTTTACCCCGCGCGGAGACTCCCCCACAGGAGCCAAATGCAGGCACTTTAGTCTTCAGCTCGGGGAACTCGGACGGGAACCGGCCCATCTCCACCGGACAACGGGGTATTTAGCCTGCCCCTCGTCCGGTTCTACCGTGCAGCTTTGCTGAGACAACCATCAGAATGGAAGCCGAGGTATCATTCCAAGAGGATCGACCTGCGTGTCGCGCTTGTCGCAAGCGGAAACTCCGCTGCTCGCGTGAAGTGCCTCTCTGCGCTCATTGTCGCAGGATTGGTAGCCCCTCTATCTCCTTAAGAAGGTCACCTGCTAAGACTGTATAGGAACGACGTGTGTATATGATGGAGAGCGAGAGAAACCAGGTCTGAAAACCGGAGCTGTGGAGGCGTTGAGGAGACGGGTTGGTATGTCAATATCTACAATCTGTGGGTCCCAGTCTGACAGTAAACAGAGGCGCTAGAAGATGCTGTGTTCCACCAGGGACGACCAGAAGAAAATAGACCAGTGTCTGATAGCAACGCGGTGGCTACTGCGCTTCGAGAAGGACTGGAGCTGCTCCTCGGACAGCAGCAGCAGCAGCCTCACCCACGTAAAAGACCATGTGAGACGGACTTTTTGCCTGAGACAATCCAGGATGTGCCGCGATCGCCATCCAACAAACGGAGACGGGTAACCGATACGCTGATTGAGCCGGAGGGGCTCTCCGATCTGTCGTCCAGTCTACCTCCGCCGGCCGTTATAGAGGCCGTGATCGACTCATACTTCGCCCTTGTACAACCATGGATCCCAATCTTCCACGAAAAGAAGTTCCGTCAGCGGTTGAGGAGCCCTGACAAGACTCGTCTGGAGGTTGTGCTACATGCGATGGTGGTTGCGATGCTCAAGCATGTCGACCAATCTGTGCTTCCGGCAGATCTCAAGGATATCGAAGCTCTCTGTGAACGATCCCGGAAGATTGTGGTGCTGACAGCAATGGATGACCTCTTCGTCGAGAATCTGCAGGCCTTGATCATCATCTGCTTCGAGGATGTATGATACGGGACCCTTTCTTGCTCACAGAGACTAACAGGTGATAGATTGGATCCGGGAGGGTCTCTCGAGCGTGGCCGATTGTCGGTTCCTTGACGAGGACGGTCGAGTACCTTCAATTGAGCGTCGAGTCCGAAAACCATGACACAGGACGAGTCCTGCAGCCTCGACCTTCTCTTCCGGTGGCTACAGACTGGGTGGAGGAGGAAGAACGACGACGGGTTTTTTGGACTATTTTCAACCTAGACAGGTATGTCATATCGTTTCTTGTTCCTGATCACACTAACATCGCAGATTCTGTTCGGTGACTACAGGGTATGTTGTGCTCAAATGCAATAGGATCCTGCTGAGATGTCCAGGTGGAACACCAGCCTAACCTCCAACGACGTCCACCGACGCCTCCCCGCGGACGGCGGCCTCTGGCACAACGAGGAACCCGTCACCACCCCCTTCTTTGGCATCTGGGACCGATCCGCCGGCAAGATCGGCACCCTCATCGCCTTCCTACCCACAGACAAGCCTTCCCCAACAGCGCAAGTCGACATGTCAACCGTGGGCGCCTTCGCCTATCGTGTCGAGGCCACCGAGTCGCTGAGCCGAGTGACGACCTTCTTCCTTCAGCAGCGGATCAACCATCGTGACCGACAGGAGATGGGCAGCTGGCTTATGCGGTTCAAGGAGCTGGATCTGCGGCTGGTGAGCTGGAAGATGTTCCTCCCGCACAAATGGAAGGACACGAATATCTCGCGGCAGCCGACGGTGGTGACGATGGATCCGAACCTGACGCTTGCGCACATTACACACAACACGTCGATGATCCTGCTGCATCAGCGGATTGCGTATCCGCCGCCGGAATGGTTGGAGGTTGTCAAATTGCCGACCTTGTCCAGCGCGGAGACGTGCGAGGCGGCGGCGGCCGAGACGGCGAATATCACGGAGAAGTATCTGGGGAATTGTCCGAGGGAGGGCGTGGTGGATAGTCAATTTGCGTTCTGTGTTTTCGTCAGTGCGAGGGTCCTACTGGGTCAGTTCATCCCTTCCTCCGAGATCCCACTAACCGCTGGATACAGTGCATTGGCGATACTATGGCACCCCCTTGTCCCCGGATTACTGGACGCTGATGAAATGCCTCGATGCCATGGTGACCCGCTGGTCCGGCCGTGTACAGTCGAGCCGTCAAAACTCCGCGGCCAAGTACTTTGGCCAACTCAATGCCGTCCACCGAGCGTGTCAAAGCGACGAGACCTTCAAGCTAGATGTTCTGGGGTACTCCAACGAGATTGAATGGACGGGAAATAGCCAGCAAGCAGCACTTGAAAGCACAGCCGGATTGCCCCAGCTCGCCTTTGCACAGGATCTACCGCCAGGGATGCCAGTCGATGCGCCTATGCTGCAATCTAGTCCGGCGAGAATGAGCTACAACACAGGAAGCCCGGACGAACTGACCACGGTGACATCGATCCTGTTAGATCAGCAGTACTCGGAGATGGACCGGATCATCAGTCTAAACAATGCGTATTTCGCATCAGATGTAGCGTATAGTACTTGACCAGTTCGGTCTGAATAGGAAATCGTCCGAGACTTATCCCGAGCCCCGCGTAGATATATAGCAACCCTCCCTCATCTAATTAACCAAACCAACGACAAAGACTAAAACGAATCAATATGCCCCCCCTCCCTGATTTCAGCGATAACCCCCTCCTCACCCGCAGCGACCTCGTCCGCGCCGCCCTCGCCCTCGTCCGCCCTTTACACGCCCACTTCTCCCCCGCGCGCGCACTCATCCGCCTCCCAATCGCAACCGGTGCCCACTTTGACGACGGCGCCGCCTTGCTCGAGGGATTCGCCCGTCCCCTCTGGGTCATCGCTACCCTCCTGCACTCCTTATCCTTCACCTCAGACCCCGGTATCATCGAATCCATACAACATGTCGCTCAACCCTGGGTAGACGGCATCCGCCACGGCACAGACCCCGACCATGCAGAATACTGGGGCACCATCGCCAACGGCGACCAGCGCATGGTCGAGGCGGAGGTTCTCGCGTGCGCGCTGCTCTTCGCGCCAGACGCGTTCTTCCACTCACAGAACAAAACTACCCGGAGGAACATCGTTGCGTGGTTGGAGGGGATGCACGGCAAGGACATGCCGGTGAACAATTGGCGGTGGTTCCGCGTTTTCTCGAACCTGGCTCTTGTCCTTGTTGCTGGGGTTCCGTATGACGAGGTCAAGCGGGAAATGCAGGCGGACTTTCAGGTTCTGGACGCGTTTTATCTGGGTGGGGGGTGGTCGGGGGATGGGCCGTGGTTGGCGGCGGAGGATGAAGTGCGCGAGCGGGAGGAGTGTGAGCGGATGAGGCGATGGGATCGGGTAGGGTGTGGACGACAGGCGGATTACTATTCGGGGAGTTTTGCGATCCAGTTCAGCCAGTTGCTTTATGTCAGGTTTGCGGGTCGCTTGGATCCGGAGCGGGCGGAGAGGTATCGGGCCCAGGCGAGGGAGTTTGGGGGGAGCTTCTGGCGGTATTTTGACCGTGAGGGTATGTTTGCCTCGAGATGCATGAGTGAGGGAGCTGACTGTGAGTAGGAGGGGCGATTCCTTTCGGAAGATCCCTTACCTATCGCTTTGCTTGTGGAGCTTTCTTCGCTGCGCTGGCTGGAGCCGATATCCCTGCCATGCCACAGCCATTGACTTCCATCGGCGCCGTCAAGGGCTTCCTGCTGAGGCATTTACGATGGTGGGCAACTCGCTCACACGATATGTTCTATGCCGATGGGACGATGAACATCGGTTACTTGTATCCGTACGTCCCCTCTTCCTATTCGCTACCAATCTAACAAATGCAGCAATATGTACATGTGCGAGGACTACAACTCCCCCCAGTCGGTCTACTGGAGCCTCAAGTCACTCATCGTTCTTCTCCTCCCCGACCCCCATCCCTTCTGGACCACACCAGAAGCATCTTACCCATCCGCGCAAGCACCGGTGGAAATAGTCTCAGCACCGCAGCAGCTCCTCTGCCACCACCCAGACGGAGGCCACCACTTCCTCCTCAACCCAGGCCAATTCGTCGCCTGGCCGATGAAAGCCTCGCAGGCGAAATACTGCAAGTTCGCGTACTCGTCCGCGTTTGCGTTCAGCGTGCCCACGGGGCCATTGATACAGCAGATCGCGCCGGATAGTACGCTCGCGCTGAGTCGGGATGGCTGCGCTACCTGGGCCGTGAAGTGGAAGGCCGCGCCTGTCCGGTTTGACACTGCGACTGTGCGGGGAGGGGGGGAGAGTATCCCCGTGGCGAACATCGAGTGGCGGCCGTGGGTGGATGGACAGGTCACGGTGCGGACGACGCTGATTCCGCCGACGAACCGGTGGCCGGACTGGCACGTCAGGGTTCATCGCGTTCGTGTCGGCAAGGGCTTTGGAGGGTTGCATTTGGTAGAGGGTGGGTTTGCTATCGCGCGTGTGCCGAGGGGGGCTGCGAAGACGCCCGGTCGTGAGCGGATGCTTCCGGCTCTCGAGGGCGAGGCTTGGCTGGATGCAGAGATTGGGGTGGGAGAGGGTGTTTGTCTATCGTCGGATAGTGTGCTTGTCTTGTCCGCGGCCGGGGCAAGTGGCGTTCGTGGAATAGTGTCCACAGGGGGGACGGAGCATGAGGCGCTGAAGCCTGACTCGAACACGAATCTCATGGCGCAGCGGACGTTGATTCCGGTGGTGAGGCATGAGGTGCTGGACTGTCAGGAGGCTGTCCTAGTGACCGCTGTCTTTGCTGTTGCAACTACTCAGGACCAGAGGCACCGGAGTCTACGGGAGAGATGGATGGATTTTCCACGGGTTGATCTAGAGTCAGAGAGTATCACGTTGCAATAGTGTGATTCTGTACCGTCTATATCAATCTGGACAGTTCATCTCACGATAGTCAGCCTTCTATGTCTATATCAACCCCAGTTTCAACAACTGATTCCCAAACTCCAGCAGATAGTAATCCGCATACACCAGCCCATGATCACTGTATCTCTCCAGATCCTGCGCATTGTGATTAGCCGTCGCATTGCGCAGAATCGCATCAAACCGCCTCCCAGACACATCCTCCACCTGCATCCTCCCCCCATCCACAATCCTCGCCTCATCCCTCGAGTACGAAAACTCAACCGTCTCGCTCACGATCCTCATCGCCGCATCCCGGAACCGCCGCGCCCTCTCATCACACCCAACCAATGCCTGCGAGAGCAGCAACATGCCATTCGCAGCAATCACCCCCGCAGACGAGTCCCGCAACGGACTGTCCTCGTCGACGGGGGCATCAAAGTCCCACAGCGGCACGTACCTCCCGACCATCCTCCCGTTAACCGTCCTCTCCACACAATCCGGCGCCCCCTCAAGCCTCACCAGAAAGTACTCGGCCAGCCCAATCGCCACGTCCAGGAACTGCGGGTCTCCCGTCCAGGCGTAGGTCTGCGCGTACCCGGTGATCGCCCACGCCTGGCCGCGCGCCCACGTCGAGCTCGCCGCGTACCCCTGCGCCGTGCGGCGCTCCTTGATAGCCCCCGAGGCGGGGTCGAAGTTGACGACGTGGATGGTTGAGTAGGCCTCTTTGTCTCCTGTGGTTTCCCGGCGGAGGTGGGACGTGAGGAGTGTCTTTGCGTGTGTGGCTGCGATGGCTGCGAGCTCTGGGCCGAGATGCGTGGCGGCGTAGAAGAGGAGGTCGAGGTTCATCATGCTGTCGATGATGACGAGGCAGTCTGTGCTTAGGGAGGTGATCTGCACGTCGGATTGTCGGAGGGTATCCCAGCTGCGGATTGCGCCAGTGGAGGGGACGAACCGCGAGGCGAGGCTTTGGGCGCCTGTCAGCAGGGCGTGCAGGCTGGAGGGGTTGGAGGTGAGTTCCCAGGAGCGGCGGAGGGAGGGGGCGAGGATGAAGCCGAGGTCGTGGGTGTCTGTTCGTAGGGACATGGGGTAGATGGGGGCGGTCCATTTGGTGCAGAGGCAGAGGAGGTGGTCTCTTAGGGGCGCTGGGTCTGTGGTCTTGGGGTTGTGCCCGAGGTATGGGAAGGTCGAGGGGTATCGGATGGCTCGTTCGAGGAGGAGATACAGGAGCCCTGGGAAGAAGCCGCTGGTCCAGAAGGAGGATTCGCGGAGGATATAGTGGCCTGTCGAGGGGCCTTTCTGAGGGACGAATTCCGGATAGACGGTGGGAGGATCCTACACTGTCAGTACTGTGAAAGATCTGGTGGTGATGGCAAGTACATTGTTGGTTAATGCCTGGACGGCCACGCGGAGGATCTTGGCCAGCACATTTTCGGAGAAGATTTCTCGTAGAGGCTGGGACATGATGTCTGGGGATGATCCGTTGCATTGAGTTTGGTGGCTAGCAGAGTCTGTGGTCATCTTGTCTGAGTTGTCATGTAAGATGGGATGCGCAAGTTACTCTGGATGCTTATCACTGTCACTATATCGTCCCTCGGAGGAATCATCCCCGAGCACATTCGCCCGCCCCGAAGCCATGCAGAGACTCGAGAAAGATCGACGGCTCGTCGGACGATTGACTCCAGAAATGGCCCGATGTTCCCCAGATCCACTTCCCCGCGTCCATGTGGGTACATAAAGCAGCTCTAGCAGTGCTCGTAGATCAACATTAAGCCAGGATACGAGTCAGCAAGTTGCTCGACGAGATGAGCCCACACAATACACAAGCAGAGACCGACAACTTCGAAGGCCTCACTCTCAAAGATGTCACTCCCAAGCGTCCTCCCTTCTACAAGGACTGGACTCTCCTGCGACTCAACACCCTCCTGCTGTGTGCCCTACTGACGCAAATCGCCTCCGGCTACGACAGCAGCATGCTCAACGGCATGCAGGCCCTCCCCCAATGGAACAAGTACTTTGGCAAACCAACCGGCACGCGTCTCGGCGCCATGTCCTTCGGTCCCACCGGCGGCACTCTGATCTCGGTTCTGGTCTCCTCGCAACTCTGCGAGCGGTTCGGCCGTCGGTACCCCATCTGCGGCGGCTCGCTCATCATCATCCTGGGCTCGATCCTGCAAGCCGCCGCCGCCAACTACGGCATGTTCGTGGTCTCGCGCTTCTTCGTCGGCTTCGGCCTGGGGATCGTCGCGACGGCCGCGCCGCCCTTGCTCACCGAGGTCGCCTACCCCTCCCAGCGAGGCAAGCTCGTCTCCTTCTACCTGACCACCTGGTCGCTGGGCTCCCTGATCGCCGCATGGATCACCTACGGCACGTTCAAGATGACCGATTCCTCGTGGAGCTGGCGCATCCCCAGCGTGCTGCAGTGCTTCTTCTCCATCATCCAGGCCGTGCTCAGCCTCTTCGCCCCGGAATCCCCGCGCTGGCTCATCTACCACAACCGCCGCGAGGAAGCCCTCGCCATGCTGGCCAAGTACCACGCCGACGGCGACGCCACCTCCCGCCTCGTGCGCTTCGAGATGGCCGAGATCACCGCCACGCTGGAAATGGAGAAGCTGCAGCGCGCCTCCCGGTGGACGGAGTGGGTGGCCACGCGCGGCAACAAACACCGCCTGTTCCTGGCGCTGTACATCCCCGCCATGCTGCAGTGGGCCGGCAACGGGCTGACCTCGTACTACCTGTCCAAGGTGCTCACCACGATCGACGTCACGAACCCGCACACCCAGCTGATCATCAACGCGTGCCTCTCCGTCTGGTCGTTCCTGACGGCCGCGTGCTTCGCGACGCTGGTGGACCGCGCGGGCCGCCGGCGGCTGTTCCTGTGCGGGATGGGCGGGATGGGGGTCTCGTACGTGATCTGGACGGTGTGCTCGGCGCTGAACCAGGAGCGCGGGTTCCAGGATAAAGGGTACGCGGCCGCGGTGCTGCTCATGATTTTCATCTTCAGTGCGTGCTACCATATGTGCTCGCCGGTGGCGCCGACGTACATCATGGAGGTCGTGCCGTTCTCCCTCCGCGCGAAGGCGTCCATGATGTACCAGCTCACGGGCAACCTGGCGGGGATCTACAACTCGTTTGCGAACCCGGTGGCGATGGACGCAATCGCCTGGCGGTATTATATCGTCTGGTGCTGTGTGATCGTCGTGCACTTTGCGCTGATCTTTTTCTTCTTCCCCGAGACCAAGGGCAAGGGGCTGGAGGAGGTGGCGGAGATTTTCGACGGGCCGGATGCGTTGGCTGGGGTCAATGCCATGAGGCAGATGGGGTTGGACGGGCATGCCGGCAAGGCTGTTGCGGCGCATGTGGAGAGGGTTGATGCTTGATATGGTCAGATTGTATGGATTTTGTGATATACTGACTTGTCCCGCGGAGCTATTAAAACACTACAATACACCTTGAAAGAAAAAACTAGAACCGATATCCTCCAGAGACGGCAGTCAATGATACGTAACCTTGGTCTCGGTCGACATGACAATCCCCTCCTGGCTCTCGCTCTTCGCATTCGGCCTGACACTGATACTCTCCACGTCCTCCTCCCGCGGATTCTGCGTATTCAGCGTCGTCAGGTAATCCCAGTTCCTAACCCCCTTCTTCTTGGACCCAGGCTCGTGCATGGTATAACTCTCCTCGCTGCCGTGCCGATCCCCACTGGCGTTCTTGCTTCCGAACAGCCGGGGGAAAACCTGCAGCAGCAGGGGCCGAAGGACAGGCAGACAGGCACAGATGATACCCACGTTGATCTCGACCATCCTATGCATCATCAGCACGAGTACACTCAGAAAGAAAAAAAAAAAAAGGGACATACGCCCACTTCGCCAGCGTCACCTTATACCAGGTGAAATCGGTCGAATGCACAAACGGCATCATGGTCACGATCCGCACAATGGCAATCACGCACGCGAACGACCCCATCGCCAGCACCAGGCACAGCAGGAGCTTCTGCTTCAGCGTCGTCTGCAGCGCCCAGCAGAGCTTGATGGGCAGGATGAGCGTCATCAGATCCGAGAGGAGGTTGAAGGCCGCGTTGGCGTACACGAAGGCCAGCTGGTCGACGCACTTGGCCGTCGCCATTTGCGTCACGTCCCACATGGCGGTGACGGGGATGCAGCCGCAGGTGAAGACGAGGATGCTGATGAGCGAGTAGACGAAGACGAAGGCCATGATGCCGTAGGTCCATTGGCGGAAGCGGCGCTCCGGGTTCAGGCGGAGGTAGAAGAGGAGGATGGAGGTTTTGACGAACCAGATGCCGAGGGCGAAGACGTCTTCTGCGGCGAGGTCGTTCTGTTCTTGTCAGTTGAGTCGGACTGTAGGGCATGGGGAGGTACCTGTTTGAAAGGCTTGAGTTTGCTGAGGTACAGGTCCCAGATATGCACGCCGTAGCCGTTTTCGATGTCTACATAGTTAGTTTTTAGTATGTATGCGGAGGAGAAGGGGACGTACTGGCAAACCCGAGGATGGCAAATATCCATGCGCAGATCTGCGCCGCGATACAGAACCCTACTGGGTCAGCATCATTGTTACCATCGTAGAAAACATGGGCATATACAGTCATCAATAGCAACGGTCCGCAAGATCACACCCCGTGTGTACAACCGCAGCGCCAGCACCGCCGTGGCTGTCATACACAGAGCGATGTTGATCGAGTAGATGTCGTAGTCGGACCGCTGGGGGTTCTCGAAGTTGGGCGTCACGCCCGGTGGCGGAGGGGAGGCAGGTGTCTTGCTTAGATCCATGGCGCTCGTAGTCAGTGGGCCGACGATTGAATGGAATCAAGCTAAGTTGTGTAGGTTTGATTGAGGAGCTTGATGTCGGGAGGCTTTTCCCGTTTATATGCTTGAGGCTCCTCATATTGTCGTGTTGTGTGTGCTCTGAACAAAGTACGATCGACCGGAAAGTGATATATCTCATGCATATCTATATCTCTGCTTGGGAATTATTGACTACTAGGTATGGAGTACTATGTACAGTCCATGTCAGACTTGACATGTTAACAATGAGCACTGTCATATCTCTCATAGATCATCCAATACTACCTATTCCACTACGAACTGATCCTAAGAGAAAAACAGCTGTCAGATTCACGCCGATCTTCGTATTCTCAAACAACCGGGGTATTTGCTTCTTTCCCCGGGTGACAATTCCTATTTCCCGGTCTGACAAGATTCGCACTGTGGCACGTATGACATATCTCGCGCGTTGAAGATCACTGTCAGTGCAGCAACACTATTCATCGCCCTTGCAGAGGAAGCATGACCAAGTACTGTTCCTAGCGAGCCAAATGAGTCAAGACGAAGCATTGACCAAGCGGAGGTCATACCCAAGTCAATGCATGCCAGCATTATGCACTCCGTAGAGGGGATCCGGTCCGGCGGGCTGGATGTCGATCTATGACAGGGAAACCGAGTAACCGTGGCTTGTGGAATTAGCTGACTGGAGGAATCAAGTATCGATGGTCTCAGACTTTGCCTGAGCAGTTGAGATTGAGTGCATTCAACGTGGGAGCATCTTGGTTCCGATTTCAATATGGAGTATATCAGTACGACTCTGGCGTTGTGGCTGTTTCACAATGCCATTGCTTTTAAACTTATTTATCGAGTACTACTGCTCCTGTTGTCCTATTCTGCCATCTGTCAGGTCGGTAGCAGCTTTACCTCTGCAATGATCATCGTCGATAGACTCTAGGAAGAGTGGGAAATAGTGTATGTGAGCCATCACACGGACCATTCCGGCCATAAGAGAAGAGTACTAAAATCTGAAAGCGGCATCTGACAGGCTGAGAATCCTCGCTTGGACCTTAGGACCAGCCGATCATTGACCATCCTCCTATCAAACATGAACATGCATGTCCATCCCGTAGAGTAACTCTCGGGGAACACCCAAGTAACTGTCCCAGCTGGAATTAACCTCATCTAATTCTGCAGCCAACAGCCCCCAACCCATCCCCGACCAATGAAGCCCGTCCCAGTAGCGAGCACAGACAAGGCACCGGGAGGAAGGTGGAGGTGATACGGGCAATTGTGATGCATCACATTTGCGACGGCAGCATCCGGGATGATTGGTGGATGGAGAACAGAGTCGATTCCCCCGCTTATACTCGTCCATATTATAAGAAGTACCGCCTGTCTCGGATGATTATGTGACAAATTATTACCCTGCAGACAAGGATTGTTCTTCTGGTAGGGAGTGGATATTGATCTTGCATAATGGGCAGCATCGACAACAACATCGACGCCATCCAGAAGGATCTGGACGAGGTTGTCAATGCCACCGAGGCATACAAGCACTCGAACAACGACTACAATGCCCGCTACAACTTGATGCTCAAGGCCACGCGCCTGCTGCAGACCATCCGTGGTCCGGTCGACATGCTCTTTACCAATTTTGAGAACGTACGTCCACTGCACCGTTGCAAGGCAGATAGTTGACAAGAAATAGATGGCGAGCATGGGCGCCCTCCGCACGCTCGTTGAAGCAGGCGTCTTCCATGCCATCCCCACGGGCGGCCAGAGCATCTCCGCCAAAGAGATCGCCGCGAAGACCGGAGTCGACAAGGAGATGATTGGTATTTCACCTCCCCGCCCAGTAGAGGAACGAAGCGAGCTGACGTCTGACGGACAGTCCGACTGATGCGCGCCCTCACGCCCGTCGGCCCCTTCCGCGAAACCGGCGAGGAGGAGTACGCCCACACGCCGTTCTCCGAAATCTACATGGCGCCGCAGATGAACGCCATCTTCAAGGTGATGTGCGTCTCCTCGTTCTGACATAGTTGGACAGGCAGGTGCTGAGTGACCAGGATCGACGAGTACTGCCCGCCAATGCTCCGCAACCATGAATTCCTCGCCCAGCACAACTGGCAGAACACGATGACGCTGCGCGACAACCCCTACACGCACGTGCACAACTGCACCGGCACGACCATGTTCGATTACATCTCCGAGTATCCCGAGCGGCTGAGCAGGCTCAACGACGCCATGATGGCGCAGGACTCGGCGCTCGTCGTCCACGGGCTGTACCCGTTCACGCAGGAGCTGGGGGCTCTGACCCGGGACGACCAGGTGACGATGGTGGATGTGGGTGGTGGACGAGGCCATATCCTGCGGCAGATCAGGGAGAGTGAGCCCTCGCTCAAGGGGCGGTTCATCCTGCAGGATCGGCCCATTGTGATTGAGGAGAATGGGCGGGAGATGGAGATGCATGGGATCGAGCCGATGGCGCATGATTTTTTCCAGGCGCAGCCTGTCAAGGGTACTTCTTTTCCTTCGCCCTGTCTCTTCTTACTTTATCAAGTGCTGACAGATAAGGTGCGTTGGTTTACTACGTCCGCCGAGTATTCCACGACTGGCCCGATGACGAGGTCCGGCAGATCCTGGTGAATCTGGCTGCGGCGATGGAGGTGCACTCCCGGGTCTTGATCGTCGAGTTCATCATGCCTGAGGTTGGAGCGACCATGTCCAATGCCTACATGGACCACACGATGATGACCTTTGCGGGTGTCGAGCGGACGGAGAAGAACTTTGCGAATCTGTTGGAGCAGGCTGGATTGAAATTGGCCAAGGTGTGGAGGGCGCCTGGAGTGCCTGTGGGGGTTGTTGAGGCCAGATTGAAGTGACTGCTCTATAGTGAGGCGGCTTATTTGTTTAGTAGATAGTCTTCCAGAGTACGATATCAAATTACCTGCATGCAGCTATGCACAGACTGCAGAAGTACTGCGTAAATTGTTACACACAGCCCGGGGAATGTTACATGCAAGGGCTATCCTGCCCCGATCAGCTATGCACATGGCTCTTGAGGTCGGCTTGGAGTCTTTGATTGAGGAAAAAGGTTGAGTGAGATGACTTTGATTGAAGATATTCTGTTTGATGTCCATATGTACGAGCCCTTGGTGATGGGGTGGCGCATGATGCAGTGCAGATGGTCAGGCACCAAAGACACATGCCAGGATTCAATATCGGATGATAAGCAATAAAGAATCCTCTCAGTAAAGAAACTTCCATTGATCCGACCTGAAGAGTATCTAGTCTGTTGCTAGTGTTTGTGACTGCTACAGTAGCAGCACTACTGCAGTAGATTGATTAATGAGGGGAAGAACAGTATCAGGGGCTACTTAGATCGAAGTTATATTGCAAATGCCAAGATGAACATACTTACATGCTTATCTTTCTGCATGAGACTAGATTCAGGTACATTCGGCTTCCCCTGACATTATCACACTCCCTCTAATTCATATCTACCGATGTCTCTCTACACCACCATCCCACGCCACACTCCTACTGTTGCAACATGATGCTATCAAGAGGTTGTCTACTGCTGACCATACAAAGTATCATGCGACATCACTATCGCAAATGTCATGGAATGCGGCTGGCATTCCTGAGAATGGCGGACACGTTGCGAGGCCACCGACGCTGAAGGTCACATTCCTCACCCTCATGGCTTTAGCCTCGATGGAATGAAGGCTGGATTGTCAGGTATAAGAGCCACTCTGGCATCTGCTTGACATCATCCCTCGATCATCCTGTCTCTGTACTTCATCATATTCTGTATACATTCATCATGACTCTATACAAACTCGGTCTCTTGACAAGCCTTCTGGCTACATTCCACGGTGCCTTGGGCAAGTTGAACCTGAACAGCCAGTCCAACATTGCCGTCTACTGGGGTATGACTCCGTCTTGGTCTCGTTTCACTCTATCGTCCTCCTGTCTGATGCAAATAGGCCAAAACTCCCATGGAGCATCCACCGGTCTAGCAGCACAGCAAAGACTGTCGTACTACTGCCAGAGTAAGTCATACACAGCCTATGTGTGCTCACTACTCACTAACCGCCTAGACACCGACATTGATGTTTGACTCCTTGCCATCACATCCGCGTCCTCACTCCCTAACAGCCATAGGTCTTCCAACTTGCCTTTGTCACCAGAATCAACGGCGCCGGCGGCCTCCCCGAAGTCAACTTCGCCAACGCAGGCGACAACTGTACCACCTTTGCCGGCACGAACCTCCTCAGCTGTCCCCAGATAGAGTACTCCCCCCGTCACCCTCACCACCGCCCATCATCCCTCGACTAACAAGTGCACTGTGCCACAGAGCAGATATCCAAACCTGCCAGTCCCTCGGCAAAACCATCCTCCTCTCCATCGGCGGCGCAACCTACACAGAAGGCGGCTTCCCCAGCAGCTCCGCCGCCACCGCCGCAGCCAACACCCTCTGGCAGACCTTCGGCCCCGCCTCCGACCCCTCGGCCCTCCGCCCCTTCGGCCAGGCCACCATCGACGGCTTCGACCTCGACTTCGAATCCACCGTCTCCAACATGCCCGCCTTCGCCACCCAGCTCCGCACCCTGTATCTGTCCGACCCCTCGAAACAATACTACCTCACCGCCGCCCCGCAGTGCCCCTACCCGGACGCCGCAGACGGGCCCATGCTCGACGGCGCCGTCTCCTTCGACGCCATCTGGGTCCAGTTCTACAATAACTACTGCGGCCTGCAGGCGTACGTCCCCGGCGCAGCCACGCAGTACAACTTCAACTTCGCCACGTGGGACAACTGGGCCAAGACGGTGTCGCTCAACAAGAACGTCAGGGTCTTCCTGGGCGTGCCCGGCAGCTCGACCGCCGCGGGGAGCGGCTATGTCTCCGTGGACAGGCTGGCGGGGATTATCGCGTATGCGAAGGGGCTCTCGTCGTTTGGGGGCGTGATGTCCTGGGATGCGAGCCAGGTTGTTGCGAATAGTGGGTTTTTGGGCGGCGTGAGGAGCGCGCTTGCTTCGGGTTCGGGGTCGGGGTCGGGGTCGTCCAGTTCGAGTTCGAGTTCAACTTCGACTGTGAGTTCTACTTCTACGGCTACCTCGACCCCTCCTGCTACCACGGTGACCAGTACGACCAGTGTCCCGACGACGTTGACGAGTGTGACCAAGACGTCTACGACGACGGCGACGACGACAGCGCCGGGGAGCGGTAGCTGTCCCACGGCGGGAGCGCCCTGCTCGACTCCCGGAGCGTCGGCGTGCAACGGGGCGAGCTTTGGGCTATGTGATAACGGCGCGTGGGTGCTGCAGCCGTGTGCGGCCGGGCTGGTCTGTATCCAGGGATCGGCGGGGGTGTACTGCGGGTACCCTGGGGATAAAGCCACGGGCTCTTGTTGATTGACCTGCCTGATGGCTGCGCTGCATTTGCACATATTCTGAACAATTGTCTATACTCAGTAAACAATGCATTCTGTTATTTTCTCTAAGCTTGGCCGCAAAATCAGACAGTCAATGATGCCATCCACACCGATGGCAGTGCTGCGGACTCTTGCAGCTCGCCCCGTCCGCCGAGACACATGCGCTTATCGAGTGGCCGCGGTACGTGCTTCCGGGCTTGTACTCGGGACACTCTGTGGTTTCCTGTTGCTGTTGGGATGTGTTTGGCTGGTCGCCTTGTTGGGGTTGGGGTTGGTCTTGCGAGGACACTGGGTCTGTTAGATGGTGAGTTTGTTGGGCAGGGGGGGCTTACTCTTGTGGTTGTGGAAGAGTTAGGATGATCGATTATGGGACGGACCTGAGAGATAGGGTTTATTTAAGCATTGGGTGTGGTGATGTTTGGTTGAAGTATCATGTTGACGATATTCTAGATCCATGGTTGGTGATGCGGTAAGTGACCTCTTTATGACATTGGTCTCATTCGAGCTTATTACCTATTTACTTCTCCGGTAATCGCATGCAGTATCAGTCTGTTGTCATTAAGTATAACGCCATAGCGACAAGATCATGGCAATTTATGCCCGGGAACTTCCCGGAACAGTCTGCAGTCTCCACGGAAGAGAGGTCCGGCTATGATCACCGGGTCCAGTTGCGATGTAGTAGTCCTGTTCGTCCATATTAACTCAACTTGGTGACTCTCGCTTCTGCGTTCTGCAGGATAAAGACGGATACCATCTCGATGATCCCTCAGGCCCGCTCCCGATTGTGATCAGTCCGTCCACTGCCTCGGAGTCGATCGATCACTCCTCCATCTCTTTGTCTATCAGAGCCTCCTGCACTCATTCCATCCTTTCAATCCAGATAATCCGAGTGGTCCAGGGCGGAGGTTAGAGAATAGGAGGGTCGAGCGGCTAGGCTACTGTAGGAGTTAAATAAGAAGGCATCCGGACGATGTACTCGTCAGTCTAGGGTTTCATATCCATAGTCATAGTGGTATATTATTCCAACAAAGGGGTTTATCATTCGACGGCACTGGCACGGGGGACGATACCTCATAGTTAAGTAGAGCTTCAACGTAACAAGCGATGCTACTGCAACGCTCTTCCAGAAAGTCTACTGCTAGTTGGTTGATGTACATATGTACATAGTGCTGCCAAAACATCGTTTGCCCTTCAGACCTGCAGTAATATGAAGCTGATTACCCCTGCTTTGTGGACGAGTCTTTGACTACAACCGCTTTCCAGCATTGCGGATGTCAATACCCAGTAGGCAGTCATTCCAATCAGGGTCACCTTGGGCTTTGCAGGTAAGGGAATGTCGTACCTAGTATCCCACCTAGCAAGCTTGATCAAGCTTGATTGGAGCCATTTAGTATCTCTCGATCTCGTCCTGAGACATTAAACCAATCAAGTTATCGAATGTCTGGTAGTTGGAAGGAAAAGGCTGAGGCTATGGCTGCCAGTCACCGCCACAATAAATTCCCCTCTCATGCTGACCCCCTTTATTGTCGATCGACAGCATGCCAAAGGATTGTTGAGCTTTGAAGCATCCTCCACGAGCTAATACTGCATCGATGAGAACGAGCCATTTTTGGCCCCAACCAGGGTCGAGCCTTGAACAACCAATGCTTGAGACAGCAGATTAATTCGACAGAAGGAACAGGCCAATATTACAATAAGGTTTACGCTCGCGGATGATCGCCACCCATCCAGCCACACCTCGTATTTCCTCTTGAATCAAAGTATCGAATCTGGAGATAGTGTGGAGAACCCTGCAATGCATATGTTGATCCTATCACTCTTATGGTAAAAGTTCACAGCTGAATGGGGCAGTTTATGAATATCACCATCCTGCACCTCGTATCGGTCATAGACAATTGGGAGACGATCAGGCATGAGGCCCCCAAACTCATGTTTCTATACTTGGAATCAAAGTCAGCCAAAGTCTGCAAGGAGGCGAATGGCTTTGATGTAATGATTATGGACGAATACGAGGGAGTGCGCTATCCAAGTCATGTCGATGAAGATCTTAGTCAAGGCATCGTGCGTTTGAGGAAGAATCTAGGAGACTCAGATCTTGAATCAAGACACTTGATGAGGGTCGAATACGAGCGTCTACACATACCCGATAGAGTAATGATTGATGGCAGAGAGGTATAAAGGCAGCACCACGGCCAGGGCATTCTCCCCTTCTCATGAAGACAAGCAACAAACCTACTCTACCAAGTCTGCACTCTCCAAAGCAATCAAGGTGCGTCTTCAACTCCATATTTCATACCAGACTAACACCACAAAGAACACAATGCGTTTCACCAACATCCTCACTCCCCTCCTGGCGAGCGCCACCCTCGCCTCTGCCTTCTGTCACAACTCCATCTCCTGCGCCATCGGCGGTGACTCCACCTGCAGCAATGTCTGCGTGCGCCAGGGCAACCCCAACGGCGGCCGCTGCCTCCCCCGCGACGGCTGCCCAGGCTACGACATCTGCGCGTGCTACCCGAACAACAAGCGCAGCGACGAGGTGATTGACGGCGATGAGTCCCTGCGTGAGGTCCTGAATAACATGGGTATCGACGACGTTGTGAAGAAGGTGGATGCTAGAGATGCGACGTTGGATAAGCGTAGTATCTGCTGCAGCTTCCCTGATCCCTGGGGAGGACTCTGCTGTGAGGATCACTGCAGCTATATTGGAAAGCCCGGTGGACAGTGCTCAGACAAGAAAGTTTGCACCTGCAACTAGTTGGTTGACTTGAGGCTGTATTTTGTTGATGGAGAGGAGGACGCTGTTTTTGATTACGGATTGGTTGAGCAGACTGGATTTTCTTGCTCCGATGTTCGCTGAATTCAACTGAATGAACTTGTTTATGTTGCCTGATCGGGAGAAATTGTGTAAAAATCAGAGCACAGGGCACTGTGCTAGTAATTGTCTCTTAACTAGTTGAGTGCTTGGTTTACATAGACTCCGTAGAATATGAGGATCTATGAAATTGACACTAAAAACAACCACTTCTGAGGCTGTCTGCAGCCATATTTTTACCCACCCTGTCATAAGGGCCAGTCAATGCTTTAACGAAGCTAGTTTGCTGGCGATACAGACGACATCACCGCTATGTGCAGTCAAAGTTCGGCTGAAAATCTCTCGAGGTCACCCTTGATGCATATCTCGAGATTATTGCCGAGGGAAAGGCCATTGCATCTCCGGATCCAGCCTTGATAGAGACGGCTGGTCATGCCATCGATTCATACAAACCATGGATCATCCGTGCCTATTCGCCCGTTGATCTTGAGAAAGGTGTATTCGCCATGAAACGACTCAGGGATACATTCTGGTAGTGACAATCCTGTGCCAGAGAATGAGTATTCTGGGCCGTATCGATCTGGATTCACAGGCTTTACAGACTTGTGGTATGTACAGACTCATAAGGGTTTGACAAACTGGGCGGAGAGAGTGGAGAGGGGAATTGAGAAATTTAGAGAGGCAGATATAGAGGAGTATTAGAAGGAATATTGGATTCCACCTAGTTGGTGATACTTTGCTGCCTTTAGGGAAGTTAATAAGGGAGTATTATAGCAGCAAGGTGAATGCACATCCAGTAGAATATTTTAGTGAAGTGAATGGCTAGTACCCCATTACTCTTAAGATATCATGCACACTTCAACATCTGTAGACGGAATATACCGCTTCCAGTTACTTCTCCTCTCATCTGTATATTCACTGTCACTGTACTGCACTGGCTATATAAACCCCCTTCTCCCCCATCAATCTCTTCTCTCTTCTTCATCTCTCACCATCCTTCCATCCTTCCAACCCTCCATCTACTTCCAATCTTACTCTCTCTCACAAAACATACTACAACCAACCACTCAATCAAAACCACTCTCAAAATGAAGCTCAACGCTATCCTCCTCTTCTCCCTCTTCGGCCTCGGCCTCGCTACTCCCGTCACCACCGACGACCACCTCGCTGCCCGTGGCGACAGTACGTCCCTCCCACCCTCAAACCACAACAACGCCTCTAACTCTGCTGACTCCCACTCATAGACGCTGACCTCAACAACGACGGCTCCTTCATCCCCCATCCCAAATGCGATGCCAACGGCCAGTGTCCTCAGTACTTCGGCTGCAGAAACGGCTATTGCTACTGCCTCCCCTACCACGTAAGGCTCCCTTCCTTTGGCACTTGAGTTGGATGCTAATAGCTGGCGCAGAGAGCGGACTGCGTCCCTCCTGCTCAGATCTAATCGACGCAATGCGGCTACTCAGCGAGGTGCGGCCATCGAGCACTGGATACACTGGTTATTTGGCGGTGGATTGGCTGTCTTTGCTAGAAATGCTTCGCATCATGGGGATTGGTTATGGATGATGGTGGTGACGATTGGGGCAATTGAGATTGCGGTGTAGCTAGCTACTAATGCCAATCGTCTTATGACTGTGATGACCCTGCGCGCAACACCGCGCTTAACTCTGTAGTCTCTGATATAGTCTCCCTTTGCACGTAGTTAGCTGCATTAGGAAGGGAAGGGCTCAGGGCTCAGGGCTAGGGTTAGTGGAGGTCTCATACCACCCACCACCACCTTCGGTCCTCTCACCTTCTCCCTTCCCTCTCCACCTTTGTTCTTCTCGTGATAGGACTCAAATAAGAATCGATTACATTCATCCTTTCTATCTGATCTGCCGATCATCACAATGACTTTTATGATGTTTACTGTAGACCACAACGTTTGCAATCCTGTGGCTTCTTAGAGCAGAGATTTACGATTTGTAGAGCAACGGTTGGCAAATTCTGAGCCTTCTCATTCATGATTTACTATGATCCGCTTGACATTCGGCTTCTGTGGTCTCAGTTATCCTGGGCTGCAACAAGACACAGCAAACATCTGGCCTGAGTGGGCAGCTTGGCGAAAGATCAACCCAATCTCCCGCGTGTTACTCACATCCTCGGGCACCAATACTCTTGCAGAAACTGCAAGAGAGGCAGATTAAGCCTGTTGTATTCGTCCATGAACTCATCTACTAGTTGCTCCAATTGAGACAATCCTTTTTCCTCTACCCCTCCCAACATTGACAGTAAATCGATGCCGCAGCTGATAGGATGATTGGACATAGCAATTATTTCTATGGGAGATCCTGACGACCAACAGTTGGATACTTTTTCTTGCCCCTTATTTGCACGCAAAGGGTCATCACTCAGATTTATCTTTGATAGAGCTATGAAGGAGGAGATGAGGGAAGGAGATGGAGTCAAAAGAGGGGTCTTTATTGCTTGTGGCAGTGACTGGTAGTTAAAGCCTCAGCCTTGCTACTTGGGCCTACCAGGGATTCTATAACTACATTGGTTCCATGTCTAATGACGGGGACATCAAAGGTACCAAGATATCATGGCCGGCGCTAGAATATTTCCAATATGAAGGTATATATGTGGCACTCGTTATGTGAAGCTATACTTCTTTGCGAGGTCCACTTTATAAGCTATCGAGTGGGTTCCAGAGTTCAACAAGCTTCAGCAGAGCTAGACAACAGGCTAAGCCCTGATGAGTGACTAGAAAAGTTATTAAGCTTACGGTTATCCCATTGAAATCCCGTCTTCCCCCGATTTCCCCATGTTGACTGTAGAGCGACTACCTAGCATCCGATGACGGACCACAACAATCCATATATTTCTTCCGCTGATCTGTTCCTCCTGGTGAGTCAATCAGACCTCGTAGCGAACCTCGCAGAGCAATCTTTACCGACACACCACAGGAAAAATGGCGAGAGGATTCCCCGCTCTCTCCTGAGGCCCAGCGGGAACAGATTTTTTCCACATATGTCAGCCTCGGTGTAGATGGTCGGCAGGTACATATACTACCGATTACTCCTTTCAATAAGCACACTAATCAATCATGAGGACCAGCCCTACAGAGATCAGCTCAAACAGAGACGTATTCACAAAGCGTCGGACCTGACGCCCGACGACCGTGAAAAATTAGACCGCTTGCGCCAACCCGCAGCGGAACGAGTTGCTGGTGGGGTAGTATGGCTGCGCACGTGTTATGAGCCCTCAACGGACGCGGCATTTTCTGCGATAAGTGTCCGTTTAAACCAGCAGTTGTTAAGCCCTCTCAACGATGCGTCGTTGTATGACTTCGGGGCCGACTGGTACAAGATCTTCCTCCGCATGCCACAGCTTTTGGAGCATTTCGGATCCGCCGAAGAGTACAAGGAGAGCGTGCAGGAGGCACTGCGACAGGGCATGGAGTGGGAGGCTGAAGATCCGGCGCAGGCAGAGGAGGAAGGGTACGATCCAGAGGAGGACGGACTCCCATGGCCTATGTTCTACGCAGAATACCACCGAGCCCTTGTTATCGGACGGATCCATATCGTTGACAAGAAGACGCTGGCCTCTGAGGGTCGGGACGCCGGCAAGGTTCTCATTGTGTTCTATGATGAGTGTGGCAGAGTGGTGCGCTCGGCTCGTGCGGACGAATGGTATGCCGCGGACATTACGTACCTGGACAATTGCTACCTGGATGAGCATGGGTGCTGGGTGAATGGGAGGATAGGAAAGGATTATGACTGGGGAGGTCCATTAGGTCCACCATATGGCGAGGATGGTGAAGATGAGGCCGATGAGAGCGGTGATGAATGAAATCAAGACGTTCTGGGCAAGTTTGTATGAATATGCCTTCATTATGAGGTGGGACCTGACGTCTCCCTGGTATAGGCACTACCGTATCCAATTATACTGTAGTTTCTAGCCTCTATGTTCTGAGCCCAAGGGACGTGACTATAATATGCTTTCTTGACTCTATGGATACTGCTTGCTCGCTTCTCAGCTCATACATAGAGAAAAGAATATAGTAATGACAGCCACCGTTATTAGTGGAATAATTGGCCATGTTCAGCATATCTTTCACATGCGCCTGACACATGACTCATACCAGCTTTGCTTCGCAGCATAAAAGCATTTGATCTCAGGCTGTCTGCTCTTTCCACCAGAATCAGCCACCCCCATCCTCGCAACACTGCAGTGATCCATGGCCTGTCGAAGATAGTCATCGCATTATCCTAATGACTCCAAAATTAACACCGTTCTAGGTCGCATCGGGAGAATCTCCAAGGCTGTAGGATCGACAGACCCCAGATGTGTTACCGCTGGTCGGACACCGGCAGGTACTAGAGAATCTCTCATTCTTATCCCAAAAACTGACTTCATCAGGAACCTTGCAGTCCCGAGGCATAGGCAGTCCAATACTCCGGAAACCCCGAGCTTGGCCGAACAGGCCCCTATTACTCCAAGTGTCCGGCGGTCTTATTTCCACCACTCGACGGCTGAACAACTCACTCTCTCAGACCACTCGGATTATCTGGATTGGAAGGATGGAATGAGTGTAGGGCCGTGGACGCTCTGACGGACTAAGAGATGGAGGGGTTATCGATCGTCCCCGAGGCACAGTGGACGGACTGATCACAATCGGAGCGGGCCTAAGGGTCATCGAGATGGTATCCGTCTTTTTATCCTGCAGACGCAGAAGCGAGAGTCACCAAGTTGAGTTGACTATGGCTGATCATATGGACGAACAGGACTACTACATTGCAACTGGACCCCTCTCTATGACTGGAGGATACGTTGGAGGATTAGAAAAACCATAGTCAAGACGGAATTCCCATTTCTTTTGCAGTACTACTTGAGGAGCCCTAGGTATTGATAATCTCTGTGATCTTAGGCTGCATCAAGACGCACCACGAATTCGATGTGAATGGTAAACTGGGAAAAATTTCGACTCCGAGCTCTTGTATCTGGCGCAAATTATCTTCGGAGAGTGCCTGCTCTTGGAGATGCTTTTGCATTTCTAAGCACCAATGTTGTCGAAGAAATTCCAGTAGGGGCAAACCGAGCCTTTTGTATTGGTCCATAAATCCTTGCACTAATTGTTCGAATGCATGAACCCCTTCTTCCTCCTCATTTTGTATGGCATCTGGGTCTTGACAAAATTGGGCTTTATCATCCCAATCACAGCAGGTATGTGTGAGGTCCAGATCCTCAAAGGTCATCAGTCGAATAATTGTTTCGTTTACAGCAGAGGATGGGGGTATGAGCTTAAGTAGGTTCAAAGCAATATGAAGGGCCAGTTCCCCTGATTTCTCAGAGGGGGATCTCACTAGGTTTCTTAAAGTGACTGAAAGTGGTGTGCATCCATCCTTCGAGCAAGCGCACCTGCAGCCATCGTGCTTGTTCTCCGTGATTGCATCTTTCAAAAATGTTCGATTTCCCCGGTCTAGATATGCGAATTGAGTATCCACATACTCGGATATCACTGCTTTCCAAGAGACAAGAGTGAGGTCCTGAATCAGAACTATGCTGGCGCTGATGATTTTGTGCATTGTGGGGGTAGCTGTGCCAGGCAGAAGCCGGCTAGGATTCGCACCTTTCGAAACTAGCCACCTCGCCCTGCTGAATAATTGGGAGGGACTCGTTGCTCCGCGAGTGCACATCAAGGGTGTAAGCCCGGCGCTGTCGGGTTCATCGACGTCAGTCAAGCCCGCATCGTACAGTCGTTGCATGTACCGAACGAGCAGGTTAATTAAATGAAAGACGCAGAAGTAGGGCATTTCGACTTGAATTTCACCATCCGGTTTTTGGGTATACTCGCGATACCATGAAGGGCGTAGTCTCTTGGGTACATCGACGCCTTCAGCACGAAGCGACTCGTAGACTTTGGGTGCTATTAGATCAGGCAAAGAGTCGCGGGACACTCCTATTTCTCTCCATTTGTGCTCTGATAGACAAGTAATGGCAAGGTCGCGTAGTTCTGTTCGTCGGAGAATGATCCCATCAATCAGGAGGTCCATTTCCCCATTTTTCGCCTTAATACCAATATATCCAATGCTCTCTGTGGTAAGAACATCGCCCGCCTCAAGCAGCAACTTGAGTGAAGATGTGCAGCCCAAGTCAACAGCAAACATAAGGGCGTGTGGCGGAACAGAATCCATTCCTGCCTCGAGAAGGGTCTTGACACCTGAAGGCCAGCCAATAGCTAGCTCTATTGCCTTATACTTTCCAATTGTATCATTGCCCGACAGCTTGTCTCGACGTACGATTCTTGCGAATGTTTCTTCATCTTCATGAACGAGTGCCAGCGCAGGGGAGGAAACGTAGACAGCTTCTCAATCAGCCTTGACCGAAGAACTTCATGGGCGACGTGACTTACCTTCCGGATGATGCGAGAGGAAGGACTGAATTTCTTTTCGATTGTAATGTGTTAGAGCTTTATCTGTGATATAGCTTCCAGCGTCGATGAGTTCCGACATCACGGGGTGTGACAGATGGTCCGCCCTCAAACCATGTAGAAGAAGGTCAAGAAGGGTATTCTGTGAGGTATTCACGGGGACCCCTGCCTCGATCAAATATCTCGTCACCTTCTGGAAAGAATTGTAAAACTCTTCTGGCCCATATCTTCTAAGCACGATTAACGCGAATACTACCTGAATCGCTATTAGAGGCTTCTTTATCTCTCTAGATGAAATGACTTACTTCTAGGAGTGTGGCTTCATTGGTCTGTGTGTCAGACGGGCGAATGATTCTCTTTTCAAACAGGTAGTGGCAACACTGGACATAATTCCTCTCTAGAACAGGGGTGTCCCGAAAGTATTCCCCTATCAGGGATTCGAAGTCCTGTGTTGTGATTCCTCGATATGTAAGTGTAGGAGCGATTGAGCAGCCGCCCGCACCCTTGGTAATGGACAACGTCAGTGTCAGCGAAAATCGCAAAAGCCGACTCTGAAGTTCAATCTTCTTTTCCATAACTTGGGACTGTTGAGGTGCAGCTGGTCTCGCGCTCAAGGCATAGGCAGAAGAGTCCCGAAGTGCTGCCATGGCATGGCGTTTTCATCCTGCATAGATTGTAACAGACTTGGCGCCACTTGGAGTCTACTGTCAACCAAATGCCTGATCATAGATTCCTATCACCTCATATTAGGCACATGTCGAAGGATCAAGGTGAAGTAACTACCATTCTCTCGAGTTGAGCATTTTGCTCCGAGAGCTTATTTTGAAGAGTGGAATGTTGTGTATGAAGCTCTTGGCTCAAGTTGTTTTGTGCGACAGACCCTTGGTGTAGTAGCAATCTTCACCATTCCGTCAGACTAACAAAATCGAAATGTAACGTGATGCGCAAACTTACACACTCAGTGCTGTATTGATGTTGGCCTGCAAGCTATCCAGCATCCCTGCAGCATCGACCAACGTCTGCTTTCGCAGCGGATATAGTGCCCGTCTCGTAAAGGCCGCCTTCGAACTACTGGAGTGGCAAGGTATCTTGTCGGTCATCTCTTTGAGTTTATCAATCGTGACTTTACTGGCATCCATCAAGTCTTCAATCTGTTTCTGAGACAATGAGTCGACAATTTGTCTATGTTGGAGAACATTCTCGAGGAGTTCCAGGGTTTTCGATAGCCCACTGGCTTTGTGGCTGAGATCTCCGAGATCCTTGTCGTAGCCTTTCCATGAATCGCAGTAAACGATGATTTTCTCGATGACCTGGATACCAAGAGAGATGATTCCAGCTGCGCTGGCGACCACCGACAGCGGTTCTGACATGGCTGCTCAGGATCAAACGAGTTGTTTTGGCAGGAAAAATTTCTGGCGTATTATTGATATATAGTCATTATTCAGATCGATCTTTGATAAAGCTCCGAAGGAAGAGATGAGGAAAGGGGATAGAGTCAGAAGAGGCAAGGCAACCTTGATGTCCTGATGAGTGTGTTGTTGTGAGGCATCCTCGGCCTGGAGTCTGTTGACAACTCGCTTCACCCAGGTCACATGGCCCACAGTCAGTTCGATAGTCATCTCCAGCATCAAAATTCTCTATTACAATTGACTCTGAGAGTCATTGAGTATCATCGTTCGTTGTTGTCAACGCTGACCACCTGACTCCGTGTTATCATACCTCACAGGTCGGTCACCTTACGGTGTGTATCAGGTCCATTCCTTTTTGGATAGTATGCTCTACTTGTTTTGATTACTCTAATCCTTGAGGAGCATTCTTGCGATAACAGAATCTCCAAGTACTGTGCTGGTATGATCCCCACATGGCATGACTGATCCCTGACTAAAGACAAAACTACAAGATGTCCTCACTGACATCCTCGCTCGCAAGATCAACCCTCGTCTCCCGAAACTTCCTCGCGGGAACCTTGTTTTTAAACAAGATATCCACCTCTGCAAATGTACGGTTCTTCGTCTCTGGGAGCCGGAAGTACGCCCAAACAAGACTTAGTCCCATGATTCCACCAAAGAAAAACCCGCACTTGGCTCCCCAGTTCCATGCCGCCTGTTGCATCATACGCGGCGCGAGCTGGCCATACACCAAGACACCGACGTTATAAAGCGCTCGCGCGAGACCGACGCTCTTCGTGCGCAGGGTGTTGGAAGGGATTTCAGTGACGATGGTGTAGATGATGGGACCGATGGTGATGAAGAAGACAAAGTACTCGATCAGCAAGATGGTACCGATACCGTATCCGATCTTGGGATGGGCCTTGCGACTCACAATACCCAGAAAGCCAATCAGGATAGTTGTCGAGGCCATGAAGAAGGTTCCAGACAGTAGGAGTGTGCGGCGTCCCACGCGCGGGACCAGACACCAGGCAATGCCAACGCCTACGATGGCTAGTGCATACTCGCCAATACCAAAGTCGAAGGATGATGTTGCGGGGAGGCCGGACTGCTCGAGGAAATAGACAATGTACGCCACCAGCGGGGCGCAGAGTTCCTGGATGAGATAGGTGAAGACGGTGATTTCCGTGCGGCGGCGGTCAACCCCCCTGAACAGATCCCAGTAGGAGCTGGACGCGTTCATCTCATCCTCAATCTTGACCGTGTGCAGCATCATGGCTAGTGTGTCGGCGATCTCCTCTTCACTTGCGTCTTTGGTCCGCAGCCGGCGGAGTGACTTGGTAGCGTCCTCGGTGCGGCCCTTGCGGATCAGCCACCACGGCGATTCGGGGGCGAGGTAGATTCCGATGGCGAGGGGGATGGGTAGAGCCCACTGCAGCGCAAAGGGGATGCGATACGCCCATTGGCCAGACATGCTCAAAAAACCACGTAGGACACTAGTCCCCGTGAGGTAACCGATACTCCAGGCCAGCGAGACCAGCATGGTGAGGTAGGGGCGCAGCACGTTGGGGCATACCTCGGCTGCGTAAGTGGTGGTGATCGTCTGGAAGACACCCCAGGGTAGACCCAAGAGGACCTCCGCGCCGATGTACATGTAGATGTCGGTTGCAAAGAATTGCAAGAAAATAAAACACATCATGAGGAAGAGCGAACCCATCATCAACCAGCGGTAGCCGAACCAATCGCACAGCAGACCATTAAGCAGAAGGCCGACAATCTCGCCAGCATTGACTCCATTGCTGACGGCAGCTTGCAGGTTTGCTGGAATCTGGTAGGTCCCATTTTTGGTGAGAACGCCATATCTCCGCTGGAAGGCCGGGAAAGCCATGAACCCGCTGATGAAGGAATGGTCGAAGCCTTCCATGATGAGTGCAGAGGAGAACCAGATGGACCAGAAGACCGCCTTGGGGTACTTGTGCAGCCCCTCCCGCAGGCCCATTGCGTGCTCATCGTCTGTGGCTTTTTGCGCGCCCTTGACAATGTCTTCGGCGGCGACATATTGTTCCTCGTCTTTCTCCCGGACCACCGTAACGGTGGTGGGATCTGTCACGTCTTCTTGGTGAACGGCCATTTTGTACGCGAAAAGATTTCACTCGAGTATGACCTTTATCCAAGAAGCCAAGGGAGACCAATCTTTATAAGCGTCGCCAAGTAGAACCTTGTGACGCTTGTCTGTGCCCATTCCTTATGATTTTCGCGTCTCCATTCTGTCTGGTGGAAATCCGGGGAAGTGGAGCCGCTCATGATTGACTTTGCGGGGAAACAACCGCTTCGGCACATAATACACCGAAAAAGATGAGCCAACAAAAGCTAAAAAGGCATCATCCTATGTGAATGAAGACAGGTCGCGGGGATTGAATCCTTTTGCGGGAGGAAATAGGCCGATCGGGCTGTGGGCGCCGTCTCGCAGGTCAGGAGGGATGACTACAAGTGAGTGGCGCAACCTCTGTCTCACCCTGGTCACTTACTGGAATTGACAGAGTCAGAGGCGTCAATCTTTCACCGACGGTTAATCAACAATGACGGGCAATTTGCGGTGGCTGGCTAACTATGGCCATGACTCGCTGTCAAACGGAGTCTCCTTTGGTATGCCTTGGCCAAAAGGTCTGTATCAGCCTGGTCAGGTTTTTGTCATTGAAGGCAATGGTCAGGAATATACTCTAGATTCGAGAGAAATTGCCTACTGGGCTGACGGGTCACTCAAATGGACGGCACACTCGGTCAGTGGACACGTTGGGTACAGCGAGGAGTACACTGTCAAAGGCTCCTCCAGATCTAAGGACAAGGATGCCGGTGTTGTCATCGAGAAAGGCGATGCAAGTATCACAGTCACTACGCGCCTTGGTCTGCAGGTCATATTTGCATGCTCAGGAAGTTCATCGTTGTTCGAAAGCGTTTCACTGTATGGCCGCGCTGTGTGTTCTGGCGCCACTCTTGTCGCGTCCGTCGATCACAAGGAGTATTCGACCATTGTCAGCAAAGTTGAAGTGGAGAATGCTACGTCCTCCAGAGTAGTCATCAAAGTCTCTGGGACGATGGCCTCCCCTGGCGCTGAGCACCTCCCGTTCGATGTGCGGGTCTATATATACTCCGGCGCGTTACCCATCAAGATCCTGCATTCTTTCGTCCACGATCTGGACGCAGATGAACCTCTAACATCACTGGGAATTCGTTTCTCAGTCCCCTTAGAGAAAACGGAGCTATATAACCGGCACGTTCGTTTTGCAGGTTCCGATGGAGGCATCCTCAAGGAAGAAGTCCAAGGACTGTCTGGATTACGACACGGCCCAACAGTCACCAACCGGATTGATCAAACAGCAGGACGAGCTGTCATTCTCAAGCAAGAAGAGTGGATCAAGACAGATCTCTCTCAAGCTCTATCATACATTCCGTCCTTTGACTCCTACACCCTCTCGCAGCTATCCTCCGACGGCTTCACCATCAAGAAACGGACGAAAAAGGGCTGCTCCTGGGTCAAGGTGACCGGCGGTGGTCGCGCAGATGGGACCGTGTATCTAGGCTCAGCCAGACACGGCGGCGTAGCCGTTGGCATGTCCGACTTCTGGGAACGGTACCCGACTCAGCTCGACCTGGCCAAGCTCACTCAGGGCGAGAGTGCGATCACCGTGTGGCTTTATTCTCCCCTTGCAGAACCGCTCGATACTTCCCCATACCATGATGGACTCGGGCTGGACTCATACGAGAAACAGCTGCATGCACTCGACGTCACATACGAAGACTACGAACCGGGCTTTGCCACTGCCAACGGTATCGGAAGGACGAACCAATTCTTCCTCAAGCCGTACACATCTACCCCTTCCAACCAGGAACTGAGCTCTTTCTCGGCTCTCGTTAGAAATCCTCCGCGTCTAGTACCAACAACCGAGTACATGCACTCCACTGGCGTCTTCCACGGCTGCTGGTCACCCGCCCACAAACAGCCTCCGCCGGCGCAAGAAATGGCCATCGAGCACAACCTCGACCTTTTATTCAGCCACTATCAGAGACAGATAGAGCAACACCGCTGGTACGGCTTCTGGGACCACGGGGACGTGCAGCACACCTACGACCCCTACCGGCACGCCTGGCGCTACGACGTAGGCGGCTTCGCCTGGGACAACTCGGAGCTCTCGACCGATCTCTGGCTGTGGCTATACTTCCTGCATACCGGTCGCGGAGATGTGTTTAGGACGGCCGAGGCAATGACCAGACACACCAGCGAGGTAGACGTGTACCACGCAGGCCGGTTCAAGGGTTTCGGCACGCGGCATGGCGTCCAGCATTTCAGCGATAGTTCGAAGCAGCTTCGTATCTCGAATGTGCTCTACAGGCGGATATACTTTTACTTGACCGGCGATGAACGCACGGGCGATTTGATTTCTGAGCTGCAGGACTGTCAATTCGCCCTAATGACTCTCGACTCGCACCGTAAAGTGCAAGCACACGCTGATGTCCCAGAGGGCTTCGCCATGACGAACATCGGTCTTGATTGTGGTGCACTCGCGGCAGCATGGTTGACGGCGTGGGAACGACGGACTGAAGACTGGGAACATCCCCGCGCCCTCTTGATCAAATTGTTAGACGGCATCGCCGGCCTGAAACACGGAATCGGCAACAACGCCATCCTCCTGAACCCAACCACGGGAGAGATCCGAGAATGTCCCCCGCCAACGCCGGAGTACGCCATCTCCCACCTCTCCATGCTCTTCGGGTTCCCCGAGACATTTGTTGAGCTTCTTGACTACGCGCGCGACATGCACCCCGCCACCGTCAACAACTTTATGGCCCTATGGCTCTCCTATTGCAAAGCGTATAATGGGGGGCCTGAAGTCCAGCGTAGGGAATTCGGGTTCGAGTTTCCGGGCCATGCGACCTGGCGACAGAGTCATTCTACGCTTACGGCGTTTGCGGCCGTTCAGCTGAAGAGTGAGGACCTGGCTCGCGCGGCTTGGGACCAGTTCTTCCACACTGATGGGTACACGGAGAGTCATGAGTGGAGAGTTGTCGAGACTGCGCCGCCCGAGTACTTTACGCAGGGGGAGGAGGCTGCTTGGATTACGACGAACGAGGCAGCGAGGTATGGGGTGTCTGCCATCTTCAATCTGGCAAATATCCGGGAGTACTTGAAGCCATAGGGATCGAATCTTAGAGATGGACTAGGAATTCTAAAGTCAATCCTGTGATCTAATCAGCCGAATTGCAATACCAAATGTCAAATATAAGACCTCCACAGCATTACACTATTCAGCCCAGCACCATGTCCGGTTACTGAGGCTAATACCTCCTCCTCTTTCGACCAGACGTATCCTCCTCATGCCAATCCACCTTGCACCCCTCTTCCCCATATTCCCGGTCACAGCACGGATAATAGAATTTGTCCGGATACTCCTGCCGCATCTCCTCCGTATTAACATCACCACGCATATACTCGTCATGCTCCGCCCACGCATCGTCATCGGGCTCGGGGGGTGCTACGCTCCATCCATCAGCCCGTCATCACCGACGAACCACACTCGAGGGTCCCACACATACCAGGGTGATAGTAACAGCTCTCCCGATCATTCAGCGTGACATCATACTCCGCCTCACACTGCACACACACCGCATACCGCGGACGAAGCCTCTTCCTCGCCGCGGCTACCGGCACCGGCGGCGCTCTGACTTCCAGGATCCCGTCTGCGGGTTCGGGCTCGCCCGCCTGCTCGCTTCCAGTCAGTGGGGGTTAGACTGGTAGGGGCTGCGTTCGTGGCCTACGCTTGTTTCCGACGCTGCGTCTGAATCGAAGTCGGACTCTGAGTCTGAGTTTGAGTCGGCGTCGTCGCGTTCCACGGCGACCTGGTCCTCGGTCACGAGCAGGGTGTCGGAGACGATTGAGATCGCCGGCGGGAGCAGCCGGCATAAGTCGCGGATGATATGCCGTAGCCGCGACGAGGACGCGGCGTTGAGGGCCTTGTTGAATTGTGCGATGAAGTCTTCGGGGTTGGCGATAGCGGGATTCACCATGTTGGCTGGGATTCTGCGCGATTTCTACCCGGATATGGTTGCGGTGTTCTCTGCACTGTAGAAGTGGTTGATATTGAATAATAATACCACTAGGCCAAAAAGGCGTCCGGACGATGTACTCGTCAGTCTAGGGTTTCATATCCATAGTCATAGTGGTATCTTATTCCAACAGGTTGATATTGGCTGGGGACGCGTATATTGATGTTGTTGCGGCGTGAGGATACGGTCTTGGCGCTATGTACTCCGTGATCTATGGGATTCGCGTTGGTGTGGAGGTCGTGTTGGATTGGAGTAGATGGATTTGGGCTGGAAGGTTCAATAGTCAACGCGCTCATCGACGCGAAGTACGGAGTATTCATTTTCGTAGCTATTATACTCGCTGGGCCCATTCCAGCAATGCAGGCATAGTTCTATCTTTTTCCCATACATGTGGTCCACGTTACCTCTTTAGTCTGCCAAACGCCAGAAACAAGCATTCAAATAACCAATCTATCAACCAGCTGACGCCTTTTACCGGCGTCAGCCACGCCATCTCAATCTAATGGACGGGGAGTTTCACCTCTCGGTGGCTCAGGTCGTGGCGATCCTTGAACACCTCGGTGATCTCTTCGAGGCAGCCGGCCGAGGCAGCGAAGAAGCCCAGGAAGGTCTTGCTGGGCGCAAGCACTCGGCTCAGATACTCGGGGTGGAATTGCACACCGACGAACCACTTGTGGTCCTTGAGCTCGATTATCTCCATACGCTTGCCGCTGTCGTCCTTGCCGACAAAGGTCAGACCAGCCTGTTCGAGCCGGTCGACCAGTTCGGGGTTGACCTCGTAACGGTGACGGTGTCTCTCCCAGATCTCCTGCTTGTCTCCGTACAGCTTCCGCAGACGGGACCACTCGGTGCCGGGCTGGAAGTGGGTGGCCCGCTTGCCGAGTCGCATGGTGCCTCCCATCTTGGTCTTGTCGATCTCAGGCATGTAGACGATCGCAGAATGCTCGCAGTTCTCGTGGAACTCCTCGCTACCAGCCCCAGTCAATCCGCACATATTGCGAGCGTACTCAATCACGGCCACTTGCATACCCAGGCAAACACCGAGGTAAGGAACATTGTTCGTACGGGCCCATTGGGCACTCTTGATCATACCCTCGGTACCACGCTCGCCGAAACCGCCCTGAACATAAAATTAGAGCCATTCGCCTGGTTTTTATGGGGAAAACCTACAGGAACCAGAATTCCGTTGGCGGTTGAAACCGAGTGCCAAGCCTTGTAGTACTCGGCCGGGTTTGTCTCCTTGTGCTCGTCCTCCAGGTGAGAGGACTCGACCCAAATCAGATCGAGCTTCTTCTTGCAATGCATGGCAGAGTGCTCGAGCGCCTTGCTCACACTCATATATGAATCATGCAGACTGGTGTACTTGCCGACAAGGGCGATAGAGACGGTCTCAAAGACACGGTCCTGGCTAATGGCAAGACCCTGCCATTCCTGCCAGATCACCTTACCCTGCTCGATGAGCTTGGGGTCCTTCGGAACCGAGTCAATGTGCAACAGTTCTTTGATGGTGTTGAGGAAGCCCTGCTTCTCCAGGAGAATTGGCACCTGATAAGTGGTCGACACGTTGTGAACTCCAACAACCTGATCCCGCTCTACCTGGCAGGCGTTGGCGATTTTCTGGATGGTTCCCTCCTCAAGAGGCGTCTCGCAGCGGCAGGCGATCAGATCCGGTCTGAGACCAGCACTGCGAACATCGCTAATGGCCCTCTGGGTAGGCTTGGTCTTTTGCTCCGAGCCGATCAGAGGGACGTAGCTGACGTGAATCTCCAAGAAGTTGTTCTTGCCGGCCCGTCGTTGGAGCTGACTCATAGCCTCAACGAAAGGTGCACTTTCAATGTCTCCAACAGTACCACCCAACTCGATGATGCAAACGTCTGGTTCCCGCCCTGACTCGTCCACGGGAACCTTGGCAACCCGTTCCACCCAGTTCTGGATCTCATTGGTGAGGTGCGGCACGATCTGAACTGTCTTTCCGAGATAGTCGCCGCGACGCTCCTTCTCAATGACGTGTTGGTAGATCTTTCCAGTGGTGATGTTATTATCCCGCCCGAGAGTCACTCCGAGGTAGCGCTCGTAGTTTCCGAGGTCGAGGTCAGCCTCACCTCCGTCGTCGAGAACGAAACATTCTCCGTGTCTTTGATGCGTCAACGTCAATTTCAAAGAGATCAAGTGAGCATTGGAGGTGGGACCAACTCTAGAGGGTTCATAAGACCGGCATCCGGATTGAGGTAAGGATCAATCTTGATACTCGAGACGGCCAGACCGGCAGTCTTAAGCAGCAACCCGCAACTGCTAGCGATGATGCCTTTGCCGACACCAGAAATGACACCTGCCAGAGTCAGCGAAAGCGTTATGGCAAAAAGACACGGAAAATTATTACCTCCAGAGACCAGAACGTACTTCATCTTGGCAAATTGAGATCAGACAGTATTATTCAATGGTAGCCCTCCTGGTAAAAACCAGGGAAGGGGGGGAAGAGAAAAAGAGAGAGAGAAAGGTTGCGGCGGGTCCACTGCAGTCTATGAAAGAAAAAAAAAAAAAGTGGATATATCACGTGTTCAGATCTCAGCAGCTTATCTTATCGTCAATCTGGGGAACTCAACAAGGCAACATTAGAGGGTCTTGCAGGCAACAGGAGGAATTTATGAGTCATGATAGAAATCTCGGATTCCCAGAGAGAATATGGTCAAGTTTTCTGCGATAGCTGATCCGAATTGGTTTTATTCAAAACAAGTTGTTTTTGATATCTCTCGTGCCCGATCTATCTCAAAAGGGCGGAACTAACAAGATCTCATGCTTTGATATTGAATGCCGATCTGGCAAATCGAGAGTTCGAGACCGATCGATTCGGTGGTAGACTAGTATGTTAAGTTTGCATGCTAGGGATGATATGACCTTCTTTCGAGTCTATCTGCTTTTGGTACAATGTGCAATGTAATCTAGTTCCTGTATGAACAAAAGTGAAGAAAAATTATGCGTGATCTTCGCCCGGCCAAACCAAACCCCAAGAATCAACAATGACGGTGGTGAAAATACGGAAACATAATATATTTTCAAGTCAACGCAAGAGACAAAAGAAAGCCAAATGATCGCTATGATAACAAGGCAATGCAAATCATTGCTTCGACGGCTGGAGGAATTTGGGCCATTTATCAGCCTGAGGGATATAGACACGACCAATGTTTTCGTCCAGGTCGAGGATGAGCTTCAGAGCGTTTCTTGATCTCAAATAAGGGAGAGGCTCCTTGGAACTCTGTAACCCGACGCCGGGCTCAACCTGTCCCGAGGGAGAAACATCGACTTGAGAGCCGGGCATGGGAAGCCATTTCTGCAGGAGTTCATAGGCAGCCAGGGTGAAACCGAATTGCGGTGACGAACGAACGATACGAGCGGGACCACCCTTGAAGAAAGCCCTGAAACCTTCGTCCCTCCAGATGGTGGCCGCACAATGGCGCAAGCCGTTGTAACGAACGTCTCCTTTGCGAGCTTCGACTTGCAGGCGGGTCTTGATCACATCGCAGGGTGTGGTAAGATAAGCCGCAGGCATACCGGCAATGGCACCGGCAGTGAGCAGCTGGACAATGCCAAGTCTGTGGGTTTGAGACTCGCCGAAGAGGTCG
The DNA here is from genome assembly GCF_002237265.1 of Aspergillus thermomutatus. Taxonomy (NCBI): domain Eukaryota; kingdom Fungi; phylum Ascomycota; class Eurotiomycetes; order Eurotiales; family Aspergillaceae; genus Aspergillus; species Aspergillus thermomutatus. Next base: position 139,196 of record NW_020798061.1, on the reverse strand, counting down.
CTCTTAAGATGGGCATAGGTGGGGAAGTAGATGGCAGAGAAGGGAACTAAAGACCGAAAGCGTTAGAGAGCATCTTCACAAAGTTGGAAGGAGTGAGTCGGTTCGTTCTTACCATCACGGAGCAAGCAAGCGCTGGCACCCTTGTACAAGCCCACCAGACCCAGATTTTTCACAATCCACATGGCCGAGCGACGGGGAGCTCCCTCGACAGTCTTGGCAATTTCACCCTGAACCTGCAGGCGGATCTTGACAATCTCGAGGGGGTTTGTGAAGATCTGATACAAAAGATGAATTAGAACGGGCTCCCAGAGTCAGGTGAAATCTCAATAAAACTTACAACTTGGCAAGCACCAGCGGTACCACCAGCCAGAATCTCATAGGGATACCAGATTTTGCCGTTTTCCTTGTTGGTGAAGTGGCCGCGGACGAGATCGTTCACGGTCAGCTTGATAGCCTTTTCCGGAGCAACACCGATCAATTGAGGCAAGACTCCAGAATACAGACCTAGGAAGCCCTCATTGCGAATGACTTTTCTGAAACAATCAAGCGAGTTGTTGTATAGTCTTTCGCCAACACGTGTCGAACGTTGGTTCTGCATACGCGTCTTGACAAGATCGATGGGGTAAACCATGAAGGCACCGAAAGCACCTGCAAGACTGCCGAGGGCGAAATGGTGAACCGATTCCAGAACACCGTGCAAGACCGACCTGGTCTTTTCAGCTGCGACTTGAGCGGTGGTTGATGCAGAGGAGATAGCCTGACCCGCCAGAGCCAAAGGCATACGCCAGGAGGCATCAATGACCTTGGCGAAATCCTTCTGAGATAGTCGACCGGAAGGCGCATCGAGGCCAGCGAAATGGAAGAGGATATCCGCCTCCATTGGTGTGAAAAGGGAGAATCGAGTAACGCGAGCAGCTTCGTTGAGGAAGTCGGCGCGTGTAATCTTGCCATCTTCGCTCTTTTGGGTCGCTTCGCGCACAATAACGTCGATCATATCCATTTCGCGCATGACATTCTGGAAGGCACGAACGGTAGCGTACGAGATCTTGGTGCCCGCCGAGATGTTGCACAGACTGGGAAGGTTCTCCAGGACATAATCAGACAGCTTGTGTTTCGAGGTCTCGAGGATGATACGCTGGAAATCCTCAGGCTCGATGTAACCGTCGCCATCCTTGTCGAAGATGTGGAAAGCTTGCCGAATGCGCTCGCCCTGCAAGCCTCGGAGCATCTGGGCAAACTGGGGGTACGTCATGTCGTGCCGGGCCTTGCTCCGTCCAGAGTACAGGGAAGCCCACTCCGAATTCCAATCGAAAGGTATACTGTCACTGGTCTTGTTCATGTTGTACAGGTTCTTGAAGGTGTCCCATTTCACCGTGCCTGTCCCATCCAGATCGAAGAGTCGGAAGGCAATCTCATATTCGGCATCGGGTTTGGTCAGGAGGTTTTCGAAGGTCGCCCAGTCACCGAGGCTGAGCTTGCCGGCTCTTCGCTTGTCGGCGACTCTGAAGAGGAGCCCATAGTGTTCGCGCTTGATTTTGTGCTATCAATTGCAAAAAGCAAGGATGTTAGTCATATTTTGGAGTCCAACCCGGGATGATCAGCGCGATGACACATCGCATAGTGGGCGAAGAATCAGAGGGGAAACAGGCCGCGAAACTCACATAATCCTCATTCTTTGGCGCAATAGCATTGATAAAGTCATCCTCCGTCATATAAAACTCGCCAGTACTTTCATCTTTCCTTGCATGGTGAAAGAAATGATGCTTCACCTGTTGCGACAGCTGGGGCTCCTCTGAGCTGCCGAGCAAGGACTCCTTGACAGCTTCTTTGACGGTCATTGTCTCATGCAAATATCACACACAAACTACTGAATCAATGCAACCAATTCCCTCAACGATCCAAAATCCAAGAAGAAGCAAAAGAGAAGGGAAGTCTGACGGACTCCAATGTGGGTAAGGACGGGGTTATGAAGGGGTTGGGACCAGATAAATGTGTGGAGAAATAGAATTACTAGAACAAAGAGGGAGAGAAGGGCAAAAAAAAAGAATGGGGAGCACGATGACAATTGACAACAGATCGATCTATCACTTAGGCAGTCGAAATAATAAATTAAACAATGCAGATCTGGACTGGTTCTAAGAATTCTTCTGTGTTGTCTACAAGAGAGATCTTTTTTTTCTATCTTGACTTTCTCTCATAAGCCGGGTAAAAAAGTTTTTCTTTGGAGGATGAGACTGATTATTTTGCCTCTTAAGAATGAGGCGCGAATAGGAAAAAGCAAAAGAAAAAATAAAAAAAGGAACAAGTGCTTCACCGCCTCTGGAACGAGTAAATTACCCGGTGAGTGGTCGGAGTTGGGACCGAACACCTCATTGCCTCAGGCCATGAGGCCAGTCGCTTCTCCGCAGTACCTTTCCCATGATCATTGACCAACTCTGCTTGGAAGGAAGGTCTACTGTGTTCTTTGATCTTCTATGGCATATCCCGCAGATCTATATCAGTCCTTTTCAAGCGGCAGGACATATACATCCTAAGCAACTATTCGCATGCCACGAGCCAGGGGCAGATGGTGAGCCACGGTAAACTCCGGAACGCACGACATCCACTGATTCGATAACCAGATCGAGGCAGGTGACCCTAGAGAAAAACCCGCCAGGAGACCTCGCAGGCCGAGGATGAGCTCGTAGGAGTAAATATCCGATTTAGATCATTAGATGACTATACTCAGATCTGTACATATCATCTCTTGATTCACGGGAGATATACAAAGAAACAAATATGATGGTCTCGTAGATCGAAGACTATCATCAAGGGTCAGCTTATCCCTTGTTTCTACCTGGTTTCTGGAAGAACAGGCACAGAATCGGAGGTCCTTCACATGACACACTCATCTGACAGTCGCATTCCTGCCCCCAACTTCGGCCCGATGTGGGATTCGCGTCTTGGCCTCGTCTCCGTCTTCGGTGCGGAGTAGTTTAGTACAGCGGGTCCAGAATTGGAGAATTCCAGCACTCTGAGTCTGAGTCTCTGACTGTACAGTGGAACACGGCGTCCGGTTGCTGCAGAGTAGATATCTACAGGCTGTGGAGCACGAAGCAAATGCATATGCATTGTCCTTTTCATATATCAACAATTTTTTCAAACGAATAAGGGTTTGACAACTTATCCCACCCCTGCTTCTGGTAGTTGTTTACCAGGCAAGGGTGTAGGACTATGCCCGCGGGATTTACCCCAAGGGAGCTCACCGGCCAACATGGCAGGCAGCGCTCGGTCATTTCGGTGCAGCTCCGAATTGTGCTTCAGTTTCATGCAGTTCTTCAGCTTGGGTTCTTAAGTTCTTCGGGTTTGATTGTTGATATGGATAAGGTAGTCAGTCTGCTGAAGGGGAATCCGATGGATCAGATGTGTGATCTATGCTGTGACATTCAATCTTCCAGTTTCTAGAAGCAGTACAAGTCTGCTAGAATCGATCAAATAGTCGTACCAGACAAAGATATGCAGTGCATAAAAGATAGGGTGATTCATTAGTCTGCATTAGTTAGCTTATCGATAACGTCAGTATCAACACCTCTATTTACCTGAGGAGCTCATCTCCCACGGATGCTGCGAGTACTTGTACACGAATATCCTTTGGTCTCGGGTTTTGGTGGCAAGCAGCTATTGATGGTTGTAACCCTGTATGGCTGATGATATCTGAAGCGTCCGATGTTATTATCAATGCTGTTACCGTGTGGTCAGCCGAGCCCTACAGTATGTGCGCAAAAAATATATTCAACTTTCGTGGATCTCCAATTTTGAAGGTCAGTCCAAAGACTTCTGTGAGACTTAAGTTTGAATGTCGTTCAGAAGGCGACGACTGCCTCTGGACTGAGCTCAATAATAATGTTGCCTAAGAAGTAAAGAAAGAATATGATTGACTGCCTCTTCCCAACCACTATTGCTCCGGCTTCTCAATGCGAAGCAACCTGAACAATGCCCGCTCCATCGGTAACAAAACCAACATGGCATGGTTGAATCTAAACGCCGTCAAGGTCACGCAAACTCCAACGAGGGCATCCAAAAGGAAATGGTTTGCCGTTGCGACAATTGTCAGGCCCATCATCATGGGCCAGAGCGGCGCAACCAGGCGAATGAACCAGTGGGGACTGTATCGCAACAAGCACAGAGCAATGAAAACAGAGTTACCAAAATGAAGCGAAGGCATTGCTGCAATTGTGAGCTGGAACTTGTTTTGTGTCCAAGCGGAGCCGGCACTGTTGCTATGCAGAATATCAACGAAGCCGTACTCCTCCGGCAGTAGTCGCGGCGGACTGCATCGCCAAAGAGTGAGGATCGTAAATGCTATCACATTTTCGAGAGCCAGAGTGCGGCGGACCCCTTGATACTTCTCTCGTTGGAAGAAAGTATAGCCATAGACGATGAAGACGACGCCCAATAGAATGTGCGAGTAGTATACTCTAGCGAGAACAGCCGTTAGCCACGGCACGCGATTGAGGACGAACCGTTGAACCCGTAGCTCGACATCTAGGTGGAAGAAATGTTCTAGACTGAGGATCTGATGCGCATGATGCCTGGCCGTCTCAAAAATAGGTTCATTGTCGCTGATCGCTCGGGCGGAGATCGCGCGCAATCCTTGGTAGATCTGGGCTACTGTCAGATCGTTCTCATGTCACAGACCAGGGAAGAGAAAAAAAGAATGATGTCGTACCCAATATGTAAGTAGCCAATACCATATCTCTATAAGAAACGGAAAATGGGCGAGGATTCGTGTTTGGATGTTAGGGCGACCCTTGGATGACCTCCTTGGTTTTAGATCCTCGCAGTCTTCGTCCTCAAGCAACGGTGTCTCAACGCAAGGTGTCTCGGAGAACCTGATGTATTTGCGACGGTTGATGAGGGTGCCAGTGGTAAAGACGACCACAATCGCTGCAGTCACAAATAGTCAGTCAATCCTGTCTGTCGTGATTGTCGGAGGTTGTAGCGGTTAACTTACCGGCGGGCTCAAGAAGAATCCCCAAGGCGCCCATGATGATACTGTCGACTCTGTCCACGGGTAGCTTGTTCAAGGATCATTAGGAGTAATCAGTCCTAAGAAATATCTAAGGTGTAACCTGTCGGCTCAGTACGGATCTGGCAGTCTTGCACACGACAGTTGTGTGCCACCAATTGGCTGTGGCTGACGTCACCTCCAGACCCTCTGCAAACGAGGGAGAGACAAATGGATAAAACCTGAGGTTAGGCTGGACGCTCGAACAGCAGTTCAGCACTAGGTAAGATGTTGTTCTGCATAGAATACAAAAGAATGAGGACTGTAAGTCGATATGATGGCAAGCCTGAGCTCAAGAGGCCGTGTGCTCAGTTGCTGTCGATATGGACGTCTTTCACTATCTGCATTAAGCAAGTACCTAAAATGCACCTTCGACCTTGTGTGATAACGTGACAATGATGGTTGCGCTGCGCATTCCTCGCTTACCTACCCAGACACTCATATCATGAGCTTCTTTCCAACGATTGCCTCTTCTGCTCAGTAAGCAGGAGTGGTCAAGTACTGTCGACACCTGTCTTAACAGTCAATGCGCATTGTCCGCTTGATGAACCACCTGGAATGAATTAGTTACATCTTCTCGGATAGATAATGCCCCTATATAGGGATCGCTAAACATATGCTTCCGACGGAAGCTGAGAGATCGATGTCTGTGCATCATGCGAGATTTATGTCCTTGATTGCTCGAAAGAAGTCAGACAAGACCAAACTGTTCAATTGTTCAATCCACAGCAGTGTTTCCTTACCGACAGTTTCAACTCCTTCATTCCACTCACTCCATCCTTGCGACTTCGCAAAAGATGATTACCCAAGCATGTCGCATCATACAAGGACATTGCTGGGGCGGCTTGAAAGTGCCGAGTTCCATCAAGCTGCTTGTACGACTCGCTCCAACAGACGGTCAGACATGGTGGATCTTACTCCATTTTCATGTTAGCAAAGCAGTCTAGTAGTCTGCCGGCTCGCGAATGATTTGGTGTTAAAATGCTTGTTGTCTCCTCCCAGGCGACTCAGAAATCCAAGGTGCTGATATTGCCAAGGAGCCGGCGATGCAGCTAATTTGATACGCGAGGTGGACTGCGAGCCATCTAGTATTATTGTTTGCTGTCCATTCTCTTTCCGTCGCGTCCAAAATCATATCATCTATCGGCACCGTTACCTCTAACTCCTAACCGATATCACTGTTGACATCATGTCACTGCTGTCGCTGCCGGATGATCTTCTCCTTCAAATTGTTTCATATCTTGCATCACACGCCCATGTCGCGTCACTGTCTTCGCAATGTCGACGACTATATCGTCTCTGTGACATGCCAGATTGCAGGAAGTACCGGCGAGTGATCCTTCGCACAACGGATGATTGTATCCGAGGTTTCCAAATGCTGCAGTCAATCTTGCAAACTCCTCGCTTCGGCACCTATGTCCGACATCTCGAGTTTGATCGATCTCCGTCCCTTGGGGACGTACAAGCCCAAATATATCTCGATCTAGGTCCGCCTCAGGTATCATTGCCGCCTGAGAATTTGTCTCGGTTTAAAAGGGCAATAGATAGAGCAGGATTCGATATCAATGAGGCTGATCGAGTCCTGAACGTTCTACTACAGGATCTCAAAAATCGGAGTATATTTCACCAAGAGAAAGACGATCGGCCTAGAGTCAGCGCTCACTATAAGAGAATTCACGATGCTTCGCGATTGCCATTCTATGCTCAAGCATTAGCCTCTCTACTGGTATCAGTTTCACCCGGATTAGAGTCACTGACACTCTGCCCACTTGGACAGGAGCCACCGAGATACGCAAGGATGCAAAGGGAGGCCGAAGGTGCTGTCTTCAGCCCAACCGGATTATTCTTCAAACACTTTCTTGACCGTGCCAATGGTAGAGGCCATAATCTGCCCTTCCTACAGAAACTTCGAACCGTGAGGTTCCTTATCAACTCTACTGCAAAGTATGATCCAGACGAGTATCAGCCCTTCGATCTCTATGGTAGTTTGAACTTGATCCGCCGTTTGCCAGCCATCGAGTCGGTGCGTGTTGATGGGATCATGGAGCCTATACGGTCGAGCATAGAACTTCCACCGCGAACAGCCAATTACAGCAAGATCGAAATAAGGCACTCAAGCATGGATTATCCATACCTCATTCATACAATTAGATCCGCCAAAACTCTAAGAGAGTTTACCTATACTATTGGAGGCCATGGAAGCAACAACGACAGTATCGCCATGTTGAACCCTGATGATCTATTTCGGACCCTGCTAGAGTACTGGGACTCTCTCGAATACCTGGATCTTGATGTTGAGGCTGAGCTTTCACTTAAAGAAATTTTCGACCCCAATGTAGGTCGACTATTCTTCGGTGACTATCGTTCCTGGTATGGGCCGGCCTATTTTTATGAGTGGGAGGGAGAGCTCGGCGAACGACCTGAAGACAACATTCTTCTAACAGAGAGACCACCTCCGACCTGCTGTTTTCTGCGCAGGTTCACCAAATTGAGGAGCCTTAGCATAGGAATTCATTTATTGTACTACTTTGCCAGGGGCATTGACAACGATCGGCTGAGTGAGGAAGTATTCTCACTTGCGGACCGGCTACCACCGAATCTAGAGTCGTTACGGATTTATGGGTATGCAAAGGGAATGGAACCGTGGGTTGAGGGCCTTCCACCGCACATTTTTGATGATATGCTGTCGCAGTTGGTTAAGGAGAAGGACGAGAAGCTGCCACTCCTGACGCATATCGCGGGAATCGAAGAATTGATTGATCATGCAGCGACGCTTCGGCGCCCGGTGAACCCAGAGGATGTATGGAAGCGAGAAGTCGATCAATGGACGGAGTATGAATATTGATTCGTCTGTTGGTATTTCTTCTCGTTGTTTCTGAGATTCCGTTTGCTATCGACTCTTAGCTTTGTGGGACGGGTCAAACCAGAGCCATTGACTCCCCCTACGAAATATTTTCTTCTCTCTTTCGTGTCTTTCTCCTTGGGCACGGAGGATACTACCAAATCTATGACGCGTTCAGATCAGACACTATTTGTACGATTTGTTCTGTTAGGGGTACTCAAGGTTGGGATGGCTCTGACGGGTCTCGAGTTTACCAACCCAGTCGTACATTCCTGAAATTTCAAACATATCGAGATGTTGGTCACTAAAGGTGGTCACTAAAGGCCGGGAGTTGAGCTCACAAGTCCAGGTTCACACTGCAGTGTGATTATGCTGAAGATGTGAGGGTGGTGGGCACAGAGAGAAGTCCTGAGTGAAGAGAACGGCATGGCTGCAGACAGATTGTGACTGTGATGCAGGACTGTCTGGTTTCTGCGATCATTGGTAACTTTACCATCAGCCTTTCCAGTAGCTTTCCAGTAGCCCAAGCTTGATTTACGAGGTGTATCCAAGCGAGGACCAATAGGTTGGCTAGGTAGTATGTCAAGCCTGACGAAGGATGATCCCATCCAGTCAGTGGTCGTCATGACTAAGAGGAGCACTCTGGGGGTATCCTAGCTCCTATTCTACTGAGGGAGGGCTTGTACGGTCGAGGCCCTGGAGGCAAGGGTCATGGTTCATGTTTGGCCGAGAAACATCATTGTCATTCATTGACTCGATTTCTGCAGAGATCTAAATTAATCATCACTCAAGCAAGGGTCAAGCATTTAGCTATAATCGTGCCTGGGAATCTCTCTCTATAGACTTGCCTCTGCCGAAGTGCTGAGCTGGGGTCGCTCTGGATACACTGCCAATTCGTCAACTTGAAATCCTTCAGAGCATTCCCACCGCAGCAATGAGTCCATGATTCGCTACTTAGACTGCGACTAATCCCAAGCCAAGTGTGATGGACTCTTTCGGTGTGCGTTGGCTGCAGGTGTCTGGCGCTTAGGACGATGAGGTGGTGGTGATCATTGGCTGCCCGCAGTCAACATCCCAACCCCCTCGTCACTTTTTTTGCTCTTCTGCTTTCCCCTCTTCTCTCCTCTATCCCAATCTCCTGTCCTTGCTGAGCAGTGGGCGACTATATAGCCGCGCAGTGCCCCTGGAGTACTGCGAATCTCTCTCTTCCTCAGACACTTTCTGTCTCAGTTTGTCGCTTTTTTTGCTTTCTGTTCTATTTTCGTCCCACAGTTGGTTCGTTTGGCTGGTCCAAACATTATTTACAATCTTTTGCCTTCTTGTTTTTGGATCTACACTTCGTCAATAATAGTCACTTTTTACATACTCACATCTTGCGAAGACTCTGTTGATCAAAGTCTTCAACTCAAGTTGCCCGTCTCTCTCAACGTGCAGCCATACTCCGTCAAGACTTAACAATCATCCTCTGTCAATCTTTCACCAAACATCACCCTCAATATGTATACAAGACCCAAGCTATCTGTGGTCACTTCGACCGCGCAGACTCTTTCTCGTCCTTCATTATCGCTGAAGTCTCCTGGTCCTTTCCCCCGCACACCAATCTCGCCGGTTCCCCCGAGCCCGGGTGCAAAGCGCTTCTCGACTATTCAAGCGCCATCATACAATTACACCAATTCGTGTAAATCAAAGAGCATCCTCAAGAAGCAGCCAATGGTCGGTGCAACCAGCCACGCGGACAAGCGAATCCAGTTCCATGGTACTCCTACCGTACACTGCGTGACGCCAATCGAGAACCCCGAGGAGTATTACGGCACCTACACGAAACTGTCAAAAGAAGAGCGACGCTGGATGGTGCGGGAATGAGGGATCGAACGACGCGGTACGGTGTCAACTCCAACACTCACCAGAACTGTCAAATCCCACACCCCAGGGTCGAGAGCTGGGTTCGTGGAGACGGCATGTTTTTGGGCATCTGCGCCCGGCTCCGACTTCTGGGATTAGTCGCGAGAATCCCTGAAATTGCGGTGCAACGCTTGGATTTCGATGATTGTCACTCAGATGACATCAGTGAGAGAGGCAACCGTGAAACAGTGTGTATATAGTTACTATTATGGCTTATGACGTGATGATATGATCCAAATGCATTTTTTATGAATCAAGCTGTGGTGAAGTGTGGATTGTAGGACGTAAACTGAGATAGGTGGACATTACTACTCTGCATCCTACAGCCCCAGAGCATGTTATCGACACCTAACCTGAGGGCAGCACAAAGTATCTAGTACTACGGATAATTTAGGCAATGTCTCTCTGTTGCTGAGTTGATAGTGATACCTGTTTTTAGGGCTCTATTCCAGGGCTTCGATGGTCCGTGCGGGTTCCGGGGAATGTTTTTCGCTGTGCAACTGTGCAACTTCTCATGCCATAGTGAGCTGAAGCACCAGCTTTGATACAACTCAATGCTGATTTCGAGATCTGCATCCGTCCTCCTCCGTGGGAGAATATGTGGTGCTTCAAGAGTGGTTCCGACAACCCAGAATCGAGGACTGCTTACCCTCGCCATTGAAACGTCATGGTAAGTCTTCTTGCTACCGTCAGACTACACCAACAGTCTGGATTCCGCTCATTTTTGTCCTCCTTCCAGCGACGATACGTCAGTTGCGATTGTCGAGAAAAATGATCGACCCCGAGATGATTCTGCGAGAATTCATTTCCTCGAGAATGTAACGGCAGATACCAGGAAATATCGAGGCATTCACCCAATGGTAGCACTTGAATCGCATCAAGAGAATCTGGCCAAACTCGTCAATAAGGCGCTCCAGCACTTACCCCCGGTATCAGAAGATGGCGAGGATACATCAAAATGGATAAGACTATCAGATGGCTCTCAACGTCGCAAGCCGGATTTCATATCCGCCACCCGCGGGCCTGGGATGCGCGCGAACCTCTTCACCGGACTTGACACAGGCAAAGGCCTGTCCGTCGCATGGCAGATCCCCTTTATCGGCGTCCATCATATGCAAGCTCACCTTCTGACTCCTCGACTTGTTTCCGCGATGAGCCGAGCGCAACATGACAGCGATGTCACCTCTTCCAACCCACCTGTAGCCCCCGAGTTTCCCTTCCTGTCTATACTTGTCTCCGGTGGCCATTCAATGCTTGTCGAGTCCACTTCAATCACAGACCATACTATAATTGCCTCGACTGCGGATGTCGCGATCGGCGACTCTCTCGATAAAGCAGCGCGAGAGATTCTCCCAACCTCTGTCCTCGACGAAGCCAAAACTACAATGTACGGCAAACTGCTGGAACAGTTTGCCTTTCCGGGCGGCAGTGCAGACTGGGGCAGCTACTGCGCTCCCAAGACCCGAGGTCAGGAGCTGGTCAAGCAGCCAAGTCCGTGGGGCTGGACCCTCACGTCTCCCTTCGCCAATACCCGGCAGCTGCAGTTCAGCTTCTCGTTTTTACCGAGCATGATCACGAAACTGATGGAAGCGAAGAAGACGGCGGGTGAGGATGTCTCGGATGAGGAGCGAGTTTCTCTGGCCCGTGAGTCCATGCGCGTCTGCTTCGAGCATCTTGGTTCGCGTACGATCATCGCTCTTGAGGAGCTGCAGCAGAAAGCGCGGAACAAGGGCGTCCCAGAGGTCAAAACTCTCGTTGTCAGTGGTGGGGTTGCGGCTAATAGGTTTCTGATGGCTGTGCTGCGGTCGTTCCTTGATGTCCGCGGGTTCGGACATGTTGAGATTGTTGCGCCGCCGCCGTATTTGTGTACGGACAATGCGGCCATGATTGGGTGGGCTGGGATTGAGATGTTCGAGGCTGGCTTCAGCACGGATCTCGGTGGTAGGGCTCTTCGGAAGTGGGCTCTTGATCCGCGCGCTGAGGATGGCGGTCTTTTGGGCGCTGACTGCTGGATGATAAAGTAAGGCCAGGATACTGTATACTAGGCTGTTCTTTCATGTACTATACGAGCATTATCTTTTGTACAGTATATTTTATTTATCAAAGTGTGGATCATGAAAGTTCCGCTCGATATGTCTTGAATGTACTTTTCTCGAATTTGTTCATGTCGTAGCCCACCCATGAGTAGAACAGGTGACGATGCCACAGGGATTATGGTACTACCAGATTCCTAACGCATACCCCGAGTTCGCTCGCAGCATCAACCACACTGACCAGCGCGCCCAGTCTGGTTATACTCAGCAAACGCCAGCAGCCAGCATGTCCTCAATTCTTCCTCCTGGAATCCAAGGCCCCTGAAGCCTTGCTTCAGACTCGGCTTGACAACGGTACCACCCCGTATGGTTCATCTTCGCCTGAGAGCTAATACTGCTCCTTTTCAACTCAACCTCCAGGCACAGTGGCTCCCTGGCGCAACGCGGTCACCTGCTTGCGAAGCTCGAGAAAGAAGTCCTTCCCGTTTGCCATCGTGTTGGCTACCCGTGTGTTAACAGCACTGAACTCAACGAGTGTAACGGATCGATGGGATGATAACGTACGCTTTGCGCCCCAGGGTCCGCTGGCACGGTTGCTGTTTGCATCTTTTCCACCAGGTCTGTAGAAGAAAGGCTTGGGCTCTGGTGCGGGTGGTCAGCGACTCTTCTGCTCGTGGCGGACATGTAGATTCCGGCTGGATGGGCGGGTATTACCTCCTGGGCCTGAAGATATACCAGAGAGTGTTAGTGGCTTCTACAGAATGGAATGGACGACCAGGGAATGCCTACCTCTCCGTAGGGCTGCCTTCGCCTCTGCGGAGTTGAACCCGCGCACGGGAACGTGCTGTTCCTGAGACGGCCCGGTGGCGAGCTGCTCGCGGGAATCCGTCCAGGGTGCTGAGTTTTGTCCGCTGCGATTCCCACCGGGAGCGCCCATGTTCCTCGAGTTAGAGTGTCTTTGTCCCGACTGGCGGTTTTGATCGTAGGGACGACCTCCGCGCCATCTAGAGATAAAACTGTCAGTGAGGAGATCTGGCTTGATTACCTCGAAATAGAAGATGGAGTGGGGATGTATACCGTTCTTCACCGGGACCACTCATCCTGGAACAAGCCGATTGCTCCGCCGAAGAGGAAGTAAGTGAGAGTGATGGATAAGCTCCGCGTTGCTTGGGAATATCTGATCCGGGGTGGAGTCTCCGCTCTGGCCCAGTGCGGTTTAGCGCCAAGACATTGACAGTGAGTGATAGCGGACGTCCAGCTGCCTGCGCGTCGCCCCTCGCCGTCGCCCGTCATGGCCGTGGAGCCTTCTATTTACTGCTGTTGCTATTCATTCCTTGCACGTTCCGAGCCATGAGTTGCATTTATGTTGTTTGATATTTTTCTCTCTGGAAAGAGCGGCGCGCGGCTTGAAATCTTTACGCTTGAAATTTGAGGCTCAGCGGCAACCCCAACGAAACGCTATTCAGGGACGCTATATAAAGCTACCTTCCAACAGTGTCTGCCCATTCCATGACCTTTCTTTAGGATGGCGCCGTATTCCTCATCGAAATATCGCTTGTCGGCCGGCAGGGCCTCGCGAAAGGGCCCGAAAGTTACCCTCAAGGGGCCAGACCCTGAAGCTAACGAAGGCCCCCCTCTCAAGAAACGAAGATACATTCCTGGAGGACCTGGAGGTGGAGGAAGATATGTCGAAATCGACGTGGAAGAACCCCCCAAGATCAAACGAACCCCCATTAGGCGGAGCTCGTCCTCGCGAAGTCGCCCTGCGCCTGAACCTGCGCCTGAACCTGCGCCTGAACCTGCGCCTGAACCATTGCCCGAACCTTCTCCCGAATCTGAACCTGAAACCCAACCCGAACCGGAGCGTGAGCCTGAACCTGAACCTGAACCTCAGCCAGCTCTCCTCCCTCCGCCGCCGCCGCCGCTCCCTGTTCCGACAACTCCTCCCTCGGCTCGTCTGACAAGGGAGAAGACGCAGACTCGTGGCCGCTATGGCTCGTCGACCGCAGCCGCTTTGGCCCTACAGCAGGGAGACGGGTACAAGCCGCGCGAGGAGCGCGGTTGGGAGGAATTTCACCCGGACTTGGATATCGATGCCAAAATTGCAGTTTTTAGCGCAGAGGAAGTAGATCGTCCGGCTCCGTCGACACCCATTACGGAGATATTACAGTTGAATGGTATCGACATTAATGGGAGTAAGGATCCATTAGCGGAGCTTATCAGGCTGCACACCAGTGGCGCGTCTCCTTCACCTATCAAGCGCAAACCAGGCCGTCCTCCCCGTCGTCCTGAGGCTATTCTGAATGCCCTCGGTATCACTCCTCAGCCGAAAGCTGTGCCACCCCCGGGTCCGAACCCCCGCGAGAGGCTCACCCTCCCAAAGCCTTCGTTTCGGTTGCGGGATCCGTTTGTCTTCTATGACCAGCCAGGGGTTGGCCAGCAGAATTACGTGGACCGGACGATGGCGAGCGTGGGCTACCAAGAAAGCGATCTTTTCGTCCGTCATGAGCGGCAGATGATCCGTATGACTGAGGGAGCGCAAGAGGACGATCTGGATATTATCAACCCTCCCTCCACCGAGGGAGAAGTCAATGCATCGGTTGGCAGAGTTGAATATGACATGGATGAGCAAGACGAGAAATGGCTGGAAGACTATAATGCGAAGCGAAGGGAGGAGCAGTTAGAGCCTATCAAACCGGCTGTCTTTGAAATTACCATGACGAAAATCGAAAAGGAGTGGCATACTCTAGAAAAGCGTATCCCGAAGCCGAACCCGAAACCTCCACAGACACAACGCCCCCGGTCAAGCTCTGCAGCAGCCGTGAATGGAGAAACAACTGCTCCGGGCGAGGAACAAGACAGTAAATGTGCTATCTGTGACGATGGCGATTGCGAAAACTCCAACGCCATTGTATTCTGCGATGGGTGTGATCTCGCGGTGCATCAAGAGTGTTACGGTGTTCCCTTCATCCCCGAGGGGCAATGGTTGTGTCGGAAGTGCCAGCTGATCGGACGGGGATCCGTCAACTGTATCTTCTGCCCGAACACCGAGGGTGCTTTCAAGCAGACTACGAGCTCTAAGTGGTCTCATCTACTCTGTGCCATATGGATCCCCGAGGTCTCCCTTGGCAATCCCTCGCTCATGGAGCCGGTGACTGATGTTGAGAAAGTGCCCCGGAGTCGTTGGAAGCTAACCTGTTACATCTGCAAGCAGCGAATGGGAGCTTCGATTCAGTGTAGCAACAAAAACTGCTTTGTTGCCTTCCATCCTACCTGCGCACGGAGGGCTCAGCTTTACCTCAAGATGAAATCCGGCCATGGAGCTCCTGCAATCATGGACTCTCATCTTCTCAAGGCGTTTTGTGATAAGCATGTCCCTGACGATTGGCGCTTGGAGCATGGTACCGACGCTGCTACGGCGGATGCTATAGAATATTACCGCAACACAATGCAAGGCAGGCAATGGGGTGATAGTCAGGCGGCCGCTCTGTCACTGGAGCCATCCCATCCTTTGGGGGTCGAACCCGGCGAACTCGATAGACAAAGGACACATACCCCGCGTATCACGCTTACTGTTGGTGGAAACAAAAGGAAGCGCCTTGGTCCACCAAAGACGATATGGAAGCTCCCGTCCGGTGCTCCGGTTATTCCTCAGGTTGTCCTTAATTCAGTTGTGGCGTCCCTTCAACGCTTTGGTGTTCGGCAGAGAAAGCAGTACGCCGAAGATGCCTGCAAGTACTGGACACTTAAACGCGAAGCCAGGCGAGGGGCAGCTCTTTTGAAACGACTGCAATTGTCATTGGAAACCTTTTCGTCAATGGAGATGACACGAAGAGATTATGTCGCCATGGGAGTCAGTGGTGGCAAGCGACTGCAGAGACGCATCGAATTTGGTGAAAGATTGTCTTACGACCTGGATCGGCTCAGGATGTTGTGCGATGAAGTAAAGAAACGCGAGCGGGAAAAATTGAAGGATGCGGAACTCCTAAAATCCATCATGGATACCGTATACTTTCCTATCTTCCCTCTGCTCTGGCCTATCTTCGACAAAGCCCAAGGGTGAGTGATCTATTTCTGGTCATCGAAGGATTAAAGTTTCCTCGCTAATGGTCTCTTAGGCTTGACGGAAAGGGCGTTTTCAGACAAGGTCTGCTTTCTCTACGCACGAAACTTCAGCAGCGGTACTACACATCGGTTGCAGCCTTCTCGGCCGACCTAGCTTCTATATTCACGTCGGAAATCGGGGTTCAACCTGCCGGGGACACTGCTGAGTTACAGATGCAGATCAGCGGGCGCGCTCCGGAACTCCCACTTGAACAACGTGAGAAGAGGAAATTGGCTAAGCGGATCATCAAGGCCATCCAGCCTGCCCTCGAGGATGCGATCAAGAAAGAGAGCGAGCTCAACCGCAAGCCCTTCGAGAAGGAACTAAAGGAGCTGGATCTCATGTTTGAGAATAGCGTCCTCTCCCGAAGAGGGTCGGTCGAAGAAGGATCTGCAGAGCCGGCTGAAGGCGAGGCGCATATCGAACCTCGGGCTTCTAATGAAGTCCCGGGTGGTATTCAACGGAAAGTCGGCGGTGAAGCAGAAATTACTGCCAAAGTCGAGCCCCAAGAGGGGTCATCCTCCCCGGCCCTGCTTGAGAAGGCAGGGGAAACTCCCATGCCTGACGCTGGCAGCGAGCAGCCTGTCCCAGAGGCTCAAGTTCAGGATACTCCCATGACTGATTCTGCTGAACTTGTTTCCCCGGCGACTGTGACTGAGCCGGCAAATCAAATTGCTCCTGTAGCACCGGCAACAATTCCCACTATTGCTGAATCGCAGCAGCAAGCTGAGCCAAGCAAGCAGGAACTTAATAGCTTGCCACTACTCGCACAGCCGGCTGAGTCCCAGAAAGGGCTCCTTACACCCCCACCAAGCTTTCAAGGTGATCCACAGCATCCGTTGTCGCAGGGTGGTGTTCTATGGTACATGCAACCATTCGATCCCCTCGGAACGACCATCCACGAAGAACGCTGGACCGGCCGCGATGTCATGCGGGGGATGAGTGAGGAGCTTAGTGAGTTGGATGAGGACGAATTGAAAGACTTGGTAGACGATGAGATGGAGGGGGAATCGGCGCCAACTGATACAGCAGCTACTGCTTTGGACGCTCCGACCAGCGAGACGGGTGTGAAAGTCCATCGAACTCGGAGGCGATGGCGTGGATTCAAATGATTCTTCGACGTGTTTGCGAGCAAGGTGTTCGCAAACTTTCTTCTTCTCTGCATTTCTGTTTTGAATCCTTATTTTATTCCCCTTGCGAGTTTTATTTCGAACCTTTAAAGATGGGAGCAAAGGCGCGTTATGAGTGTTATGTTATAATCGTGTAGATGAAGCATTGATTTGCGCATTGTGCTCTTTACTTAGACTGAGAATTAGTTGATATGGATGAATTGAGCCTGAGCTTACTACAAGAAAGCTAATCCTCTCATCTGTAGCTAGTAGAATTTGTCGACATTACTCCGTACTCTGTACTGGTTGTGAACTACACCAGGCGTGCGAGGCTTGGCGCCATCCACACGAGAGCCGCGCCCGGTCTGGAATTGCTCGCCTCGCTTTTTCCTGCTCATCTCTCCCCCTTCCTTTCCATCATCTTCATCACCATCCTCTCTCGTCTCCCATCCCTTTCATCACTCCTTCTTTTTCTACTTCTCCTTCTACGGGAATCTGATAGCTTCTGGGTTTTCGGCATTCCTGACGCAGGCTTGATCCCCGACTGTTGGTGATTGGATTTTTCTGCTTTCCCTTTTTTACCCTTCATTCAAACACAGCCTGTTGCTGGACGTGCATCTCGCGCGCTCTTTCGAGTAACAAGCTTCGTTCATCTTCATACTTCCCTTATCACCTATCCGCTTTCTTCGTTTCATCTTCTATTCCAAAATCGACATCATGTCTGCTGAATACGAGAACGAGAACGGTCGCTACGACGGTATGTGTTTGCCTAACGACACCCCGACCAACATTAGTCCTAGTCGTCGTCGCGGCGCTCGCAGTACAGTACTGATTTGTTTTGCTTCTCTCAACTTCAGACGAGCCTCGCTTCGCTCGCGACCGCAGCGCTTCTCCTCGCGATGAACCTCGGGGCGATCGTGCTCGTAGCCGTTCGCCCAACGGACGTGCCGATGAGCGGTAATCTCGCCCTCTCTTAGATTTTCACTTTCTTTGTATCACTCGAACCAGCACGCTGACATCTCTTGTTCAGTGCCCCCGTCGATTCTCGCAAGCCCGACGATGATGAAGAAGGTGCCATCAACCCCGGCTCGAACCTTTTTGTCACTGGTATCCACCCTCGTCTGACCGAGTCCGATATCTGCCGTCTGTTCGAGAAGTACGGCGATGTCGAGAACTGCTCGATCATGGTGGACCCTCACACCAAGGAGTCTCGTGGCTTCGGCTTCGTCAAGATGGTCACTGCCGAGCAGGCTGATGCCGCCAAGGAGGGTCTGCAGGGCGAGGTTATCGAGGGCCGTACTCTGAGCATTGAGAAGGCTCGTCGTAGCCGCCCCAGAACCCCTACTCCTGGCAAATACTTTGGACCTCCCAAGCGTGGTAAGTCCTCAATCCGGTGGTTCAAGCATACAGTTCAACTGCTAAATCATTCTTTCTGCAGACTTCCGTGGACCTGGCGGCCGCGGCGGCCGTGGTGACCGCTACGATGACAGACGCGGACCTCACGGTGGCAGCTGGCGTCGTGGCGGCGGCGGCGGCGGTGGTGGTGGTGGTGGTGACGACTACCGTTATGGCCGTTACGACTCCTACAGTGAACGTCGTGACTACGGTGGTGGCCGCGAATACCGCGACTACGGTCGTCGTGAGTACCGTGACGACTACAACAGCTACCGTGGTGGCATTGATCGCTACGCCTCCGGTAGTGGTGGTGGCCGTGAAGAGCGGTACAGTCGCGAGCCTCGCCGTGACGATCGTCGTGGCTATTATGATCGTGATGCTAACCCTCCCAGCTACGGCGACGCCCCTCCTGCCCGTGAAGCCTACGCTGGCCGCTCTTATGAACCTCGTGGTGGTGAAGACAGGTACAGTGGCCGGTAGGTGAATTGACGACATGGGAAGCCAACACTCGAGTCGAGTTCATGCAACGTAATTATTCCCCATGTTAGTCTTTTCCTCTTTTCGCTGGCTTTTCCCCTTCTTCCTACCCTCCTGCGCTTTTCTCTTGTGACATGCCATTTCTTTTCCATTTTCTTTGAAACGCTTCTATTTCAAGAATACCCCTACGATTGGGTCTCGGTTTGACGGTCGACCCTGGGGCGTGATGGTTTGTTTTCTTGTCTTCGAAGGAAAAGTCGTCTTCACGTTCACATGTCTTTTCGATCGGAACGCCACCAGTTTTGCGACCAATCTCTCAACCACTTCAAAACAAAGCAAGAAAGAAAGGCCAGGACAGAACTGTGTCGACGCCCTTCGGTCACAGGCTGATATTTTTCATTTGTTCATCGCTTCGATACACCCGGGAAATATGGCGGCAGGGAAAGAGAAACAAATTTTCACAATAACGTTGTAATTCTTCGGATTATCTCATGGGTCAGCACTGCTGCATTTGCAACTCTTCCGGAAAACTTGGTCGTTGTCTCGCTAGTCAGCTTTTCGCCTTATTGCGTCTTATACAGCTTTGTCTACGTAACGACTCGATTGTATTCGGCCTGAAACACATAAACAAACAAAATGGCTTCGGCCCATTCACGCACACAAGAAATCTGTCTCTACGCCTTGTTTGAAACAGACTGACTGAACGGGATCCGGCTTTTCCTCGCCAATTCCGCCACAGCCGCTGTTATTTTGTGCCTGTAGTATCACCAACCCGAGGACAGCCTTCCGCAAGTGGCATCTCTTGTTGCGCCGGACCGGATCAGCTTAGTTCAAAGTAATATCCTGGGTTGATTCACTATCTACAGGCCTGCTGCAGCATCCTCATGCGGCTGGTTTGCCCCATATCGATGGCAGCGATCGATGACAATCGCCCTAGAGGTAAGGATAAACAGCAGGACAAAGAGCACTAACGTCGGATACAGTAATAACCTATATTCAACCACCTACCTTAATCGAAGATTTTGGGCAGAACCCTCCTTTCTCATTCTGCTACAAAATTCTGCTAGCCCTATGGTGACGGTTCTTTCACTTGCTCTACTGAGACACTAACAATCAGGGTTATTGTTGTTATTATGCACAAATCTATAGTGCCTGTTAATTTTCTCTTAATATGAAAAATCTGCTTCTTATAACACACTTCTTGTGCATTTAGGAGTAGTCATCATGAGGGTAAAGTCTAGTTGGAGAGCCCAGTCTCCCTGATCTCATGATTAGGCGCCGTGTTGGAATAAACTAGTAATACAGTGCAGCGTAGACTGTCGCCACAAGTTGGTATGGTATAATCTGTATCATCCATACGATCTTGTGTCACTAACCTGCTCATTTTTTCTTTTCATTGCGGAGCATGTGATTTCAAGATTTCGTGCTGAATGACCTCGAAATTTATATATTCCAAGCACCGCCGGACCGCATCCATGCGAAAACTACAAAATTATCACTTAAATTCATAGAAGGGAGCTATTTCAAGTTGTCGCCCCTAGAGGGGAAATATCAACCTTGAGATTGAGGCTCTCGCTATATCCACAATATGCAGGTAAAAGGCGTGCAACCTTCGCTGAAATCTAGCTTGCAACATGGATCGAAAAGTCTTGCCCGTAGTGGGATGTTCACCCGCAAAACCGAATAATCAAATTCGAGCATCTAATGTCAGCAGAGTGATCATAGGTGGCATGGAGAGAGATTGACGAGGGTCCATGTCCCTTGCCATCAAGTTCGCAGCTACTCCGAGTCAAGGACCCGTGTAGTGCTCATCCTCATGCAGACGTAAGCATGCATTTTCCTTTCCTGAAATGCTGCTCCACGAGGCACAATATACATGAGGTAACCGATCCTCGATGGGATTCAAAGCGCTCGCTAGCGCCACCATCCGAAATCCCCAGCTTATTCAGGCGACTTCTTCGTGGTGACCCCGCCCCCCTCAATCTCGTTGCTCTTCTGAATCAGAAACTCGCCTAGCACGCGTAGGGGATCGGAGGGTCTGTCGCGAAGGCGATATTAGTACTAGGCGTGGATGATCCCTGCCCTGCCCAACGCCCGGCGCTGAGCCATTACAGAGCAGGCACATTTCACGAGCAACAAGAAGCCACTCACTGTTCCTTGACGATGGATTTCATCCCCTCAAGCAAGTATGGCACTATCTTTTCATTCATGTAAGTTCGTGCCGGCGCGCCGCCCGGACGGGCCTGCGCCGCAGGGGTATTCGACTCCGCTCGCGGGGTGTTTGCTGCGCCGGCATTGCTGCTTGGTGTTGCTCCGTTGCCCATGTTGATTAGATGTGATGCGCTTGGTCCGGACGTCGAATCACTGTGTGGGATTGAATTGTGAAGAGGCGCAGAGGACGTAGAGGGTAATTCTTTCTTGATTGAGGCGGCCGAGTCGGGTGACTAAGGACTATGAGTCAGATGGAGGGGTAGCGATCTCAGTGTATGACTGATCGAAGGAAAAGAAGGGACGAAGCAATAGGCAAGAGTAGACAGAAAGATAAAGGGATGTCGCAGTTGGAAAGAAAGATGTCCCAAGGCGGAGCTTGCGGGCGGAGCTTCTTCAAGCTCTCCACTGTGGGGATGGCGATGAGGGGAGGTATTTCTCACAGGAACGTCCGCCATGGCTACTATTATGTCAAAAGATGATATATATACAGAATGCGAGGATAGGAGTCATAGTTGATGCGCTTATTTTAGATGCGAACAAATGCGCCTTCATCGTCGCTGCTTATCTTACTGCTGCCATTGCGAGGGGGTCAGGCTGCAAACATGTCAAACAGGTACAAAATTCAATTAAAGGCAGGTGACTTCGCGTCTTTTCGTGACACGTTTGAGCGCCAGCGATGGGGATGGCCTTTCGGACTTCAATAACAGTTGTGTCAGCGCGTCGTTGGCCATCAAATCACTAATAGTGATGCTGTTCACGGAGATACACTCTGAAACATCGTCTCGAATGATTATCTCAAAGCTCTCGTGGCAGCATGTCCCTTCTGGACTATTGGGACACATCGCGCCCTCCCGTGAAGCGCAGGAAGACTACTACTAAAGAAGGTCAAGAAAGTCCCAGGACAGTTGCAACCCAGAAGGAGGATTCCAGCATCAATGAAAATGAAATTGATAGCTGTGACAGTCCGTTAGACCCGTGGGATACCCTTTCTTCGGCTCAAGGTCACGATTTCGCGGTCGAGGACGAGAACCCTGTCCCAAACAGTCAGACAGAACTAGAGACTTCGCTCCCAGCTATTCCTACAGATAAACAAGCTATCGAAGAGTATGAGATTTCGCGTGCAGTAGAACAGGATGACGAGCCTGATCTGCGCCAGAGGCTTCAAGACGGCAAATGGCGGAAGGGAAAGAGCTCAATCTATGTGGATGCGTTCAATCTGGCACTGGAAACTGTCCTGGACGAAGAAGCGCATCTGTTCAACGAGGCGGAACTAGAGGTTTTCAAACAGTGGAAGGAGCTATCCTATGAGTCCCAATACTTGTGAGTCGAGCCATCGGATTTGTATCATTGGAAACAAGCTGATTGTGCGTCAATAGATATGTACGGCTCTTCCTTCGTAAGACCTCGGCTTGGCATCGCATCAGCCGGCTGGGTTATTACTCCGACATTAGTGATATGTCCCAGGCCGTGGCTGATCTTCGGTCTAGCCGTAAGCTGCCTGTCCCTCTGGTGTCTTCAGATGATAACTCTGAAGATATGAGTTCCGGCAGTGGTGCGGGCCTCTCTCATTTCAGGTTCGCTGATAACACTGATGAGATAACAACTCTGGAGGAAGCATCCTCTCTGCTACTTCTAGAAGAACTCAAAGCCCTCGCAAAGGATGCAAAAGTTCAAGGCAAGAGTAAGAAGGAACTGCTTGAAGCCTTTCGTGCGTCTAGCCAGAGACAAACAGGTCTCATCTGGAACGACAAAGAGCAAGACTCGCCGCCGGCTGTCAATCGAGATGATCATTATATTCAGAAGATCCTTGAGTACACCGGCGACTGCATCAGACTTGCGCCGGGGCCTTATGCCCTCTTCGAGAGAGTCCATCTGGTCTTTTACAGGTCCACAGAGTGGACGGAGAAATCCCTTACCACTATAATCCTTGCGAAGATCTCCCGCAGAAATTTCCCCGAGTATGTTGTATGTCGCTCTAGCTCGATCTTTCCATCCAGAGAGTTTCTGCTGGAATTCGAATCGGCACTCCGGACACAGTTTCAAATAGACAATCTTCTCGAGTTCAACGGTACCCCTACTCAGGAAAGGCTGGAGCATGTGAAAGGCGTTTGTAAAGACGTCTATCCCCGGTGGAAAATTCTACTCGAACAGGAACAGCGCAAGGAAGACACTATCTACGAAGCGGGTGAAGGCGCCTACTTACGTCGCTTTTCTCCGGCTTGGGTCTATACCAGGATCATCCATAAAGGCCTTCATCCCCTCGGGCGCTTCAAAGAACACAAACGGGAACACGAAATTCTGTGTGAATTGCTGGGCCAGCGCTTGTTCCATGCTGCCCGACGTGGCGCATGGTATCAACGAAAAGCACTGTTGGAGGAGCACTACATGTGGGCTCTTACACCTTCTGATGGACGGAGCGAGGACCTCCAGAGGAAACACTGGAAACGCATTGCTCTGCGGACATGTGAAGAAGGGCTGGAAGACCCGGACTGCCATCTCATTTACCACTATGATCTTCAAAGGCGAATCACAAAGCTGGAAAGGGCTTTGAAAATCGTCAAGCGTGAGCAACATGACTTTGGTCATGTCATGTTGGCCAAACCAGAAGAACGGACGGTTGAGGGTATACGAATCGAACGGGACGACTCACCTGGTCGTGCTTTAGGAAAGAGTGAGGAAGCCTCCACCAGGCGAGGACGCCCAACCATCTGGATTGACGAGAGAGAAGGCGGAAGCGAATGCAGGGTCGAAAGCATGTGTTTGAGCTGGTATAGGGATCATGGCTGGAAGGGCTACCATGCAGAAGGAGGGATCGTCAGAACCTTGGTATGCCTCAATCCGTCTGACCGTATCTATCTCACAGCTAACATACAAATCCTAGTTCGGCTACCTTTTCTACGACATCCTATTCACGTACGTCCCTAATGTCTTCCAGACACCCTTTCAAACCTGTCCGCTAGACCTCCACACCGACGCATTCTACCCCTCCCGCGCATCAGAGATCAATCACCGACTGGTAGAAATAACCAACGGCGCTGCTGAAAGAATTATTCGCGATATTCATGACCGTGAATCAGCGAAGCAGACCTGCGCCATCGGCATCGACTGGTCCTTTGAGTTGGACGACTTGATTGAGATCGTGCAGTGTTTTCGAGGCGAAGCGCTCGCCACTATATGCAAGGTTATGGCCCAGGAGTATCAGCAGCGCGGTGGGGGAATACCTGATCTCTTTCTGTGGAATGTGGAGAAGAAGGAAGTCATGTTTGTTGAGGTCAAGTCTGAAAATGATCGTTTGAGTGATACCCAGAGGTTGTGGATTCATGTACTTACCGGAGCGGGCGTGAGGGTTGAGCTTTGCAACGCGGTTGCGAAGGAGGTTAGGAGAGCGAGTTGATTCGCATATACTTGGGATACTTTATAGAAGAATTGCGATGTATAGCTATTTTATACCCTGCAGGCAGTCTATTACTGATATCATGTGAACTACTTCGAAGTTACAGTTGAGGGAAATCAGAATAGTTATGGTTTTGTTTTATTCTTTCGACTATCCGCGGCCAGAGGTATCTAGGATCGTTCATGCATCAACACTAGGGGAGTCCTAGTCCATCACCCAGCAACCATCTCAGGTTGTCAGAGCGAAATTCCTCATCGACGAAATGTCACAGAACCAACAACCACACACCAAGACCTTAGAGAAGGCGAGACGCTTAAGCGACAAGGGTGCTGGCAGTGGCGGACTCGTAACGCCAGGTGGGGGGGAGGACACCGACGGACTTGTAGTAACGGGACAGACGGTGGATACGAGACTCGATGAGAATGAGGCGGAACTTGCTGTCCTTGTCCTTGCGGTTGCGCTCAAGGTGCTTGCGGACGGCGACGGCCTACAACAGTCAGTAAGACGCGAATATAGGGCAAGAGAAAAAAAAAATTGCAACGCTACCTTCTTGATCAGGAAGTAAAGGTCCTCGGGGAGTTCGGGAGCGAGGCCTGTTTTTACGAAAATCTCTCTGTCAGCCTGTGGAATGACCAAGCAGAGGCATGTGGAGAAAACTTTTGCATTTCTGCGAAAAGATATTCTCACTTCCAGTGATAGATTCGGAGTCGAGGCGGGGGATCAAGACGGGCAACAGCGGTTTCATGCAGAGGTGTTTCTACGCTCGTGCATCTCATTCTCAGAGCAACCGCCGTACATCCTTGTCCACAATCCCTAGCCCTGACGTCCTTGTCTAAACCGGTGCGATTGGAGTGATAATTGCTGGTATCGTACCATTGGACTTCAAGATACGGAGGATCTTGTTACCTGTTGCGGAATGCGATATTAGCGCACGGTAGACACGGACAGGACGGATATTTGAATAAAACGTACCAGTGACAACCTTGACCTGGGCAACGCCGTGGCTGTCACGGAGGACAACACCGATCTGAGAAGGGGTAGCACCCTTTCTGGCGAGCTTGCAGATCTGGTCAACGACCTGGTCGGGGGTGGTCTTCAACCAGGCAGGAGCAGAACGGCTGTAGGGAATAGCAGAAGAGCTAATACCCTTTCCCTTGCTGTGCATACGACTGTAATGAGTTCATTAGTTCGACTGTTCGAAATGGCGACTACGGTGATGCGTTTCGAGTCGAGTCGCATTGATCGCAAAGAGCAATGACTTACCCCATCTTGAATTATTGTCGGGGGTGAACTGGTCGGGTGTGTCGACGAAGTTGGACTGGCGATGGATGAAATCGTAAAAAATTGAAGCCGATGTGTAGATGAATGAGATAAAGGACAGGTGGTGGTAGAGTGTGGGTCACGTGCTGGTGGAGTTCGCTTAGCTTTTCTTACTTTTTCTTCGGTTTCAACGTCCTCAAAAAGTCTTCCACCCTTTTCATTATTATCTTTTGCCGGAAATACTCAAGATTCTGATCTTGATGCTGATCAATTGAAGTGCTTGCCAGCTTTATAGAGCTGTACATATGACTGACTGACTTTTCCACAATCGTTCTCAGCTAATTTCGCACAAGGTACGTTCTGAGTTCTTGCCATCTCATTGTTCCCCATGATTTATCTATGTGATGATACAACACCTTTTTTACTTTATTTCTGGTACCTCTTATGTCAGAAGTAGATCCTTGTGGTCTGCTTCGATGATCTTAATGGACTTCTGACAACGATGTTTCTTTCATCCTTTGAGTCGTCAAAACGATTTCATCGCATCCTTGCTGACTTCGATTTGATGATAGGTTTTTTTTGGATACTGTCTCTACTTGGATTGACTTCTCCTCCCGCTAGCTCTCCACCATCAATTCGCGACTCGCATATCTGAATAGCTATAGTAATTGATTCATTTACACCCCTGAGGATAACGACACTCCCTGCTGGGTTCTGACACAACCCCCGTTCCCAAAAGAGGCAATTTCGTAGTCAATGATATCTGTCCACCTGCGAGTAATACGATAGGGCTTCTACACAATAGGGTCTATTAATTCTAAATCTTGGGGTATCACGCACGTAGATGGTCACCAACGATCATACTAGTGATCGGCGTCACACTGAAAAAATGACTTCAGGAAGTCCCCAAAGATTTGACGAAAGGGGAAGAGGGGTGACCCGGCAGGCTCGTGGCTGGGTACAGAGGTGCGCAATGTCTTTATCGAGTTCTCTCATACCCCTGGAAAAGTTCAAGGTGGTATCTGGGCTCCTCTCAACCTGATTAGAGCACAATTCTTGGACACGTTAGATGTCGCTTTCCTCCCGGATGAATAAATTGAACAAGGAACATACAGCTTGCCACATCACCTCCGAGGAACTTAATGGAAACCAGCGATGACAAGCTCCATCCCCCTGCACTGTCAAGGTCGGATACAGCTTGCAATCCCTCATTCACCAAGCAGGTCCGTTCGTGATGGACGCTGTATGATCACAGGCGACATCAACCCGCTGGCAGTTGTTGATAAGTGGTTTGGTTTTGAAGTCACGCACATCATTCCCCTCTCATTATATGGCATTTTTGTAGGCGAGAGCTTCCACAATTTTATCACATACATCGATCATCCAGGTGTTGATCCCCGCAGAATGGGATTCTGCTGCGTTATGGTATCCATCAGTTGTGGGATCACTACTCACTTTCAGTCAGCTCCAATGATGGCTACGAAGTTGTGAGCTTCCCGGGGATTGGATTGCAATATCAAGGAATGTTTTAGACCATGTTTATCGGCAGCCTGGGGACTCAGAGAAGGTCATTGATGCCCCGCTCTGCTGGCACTTTGAGCAAGCTGTGTTATGCAACGTGCGTGGTGCTGGAGAGGTGGTGTTGAGTTTGATTCTCCACCTGGAAGTGATATCATAAGCCATATTCAACAGGAAGAGCAGGGGCGCAGAGAATGGAGGCCGAGCTATTCAATCGCTTGGGGGGCGTCATTATGAGTCCCCGACTCTCAACGGTCGAACCTGAACTTTCCAGTTTGCTGGTGTACTGCCCTTGTTGCCGCACAAATGTGCTGTATTTTATTTGTTTTGTGTTGTTGAAACTGCGGAAAGGAGGAATCACACCGCTATCTGAATAGCAGCGCCTCAGCGGGAGCATGCCGAAGACAACTGCATAGCATATATTTCGAACGAAGACGTCATTTCAAATAAGGCTGCGCTCCTCTAGTTAGTGCAGATACCAGGATGCGACCTGGTGAAAGAAGTTTGGTATCTTGTCATGTTGTTTGACCTACGTTCCTCCAGTTGCTTGAACCTGCCTGGTGTTCCGAGCTCTTCTCCAGCTGCAAACTCCTGCAGGCTCGCGATGAGTCGGCTTAACACAAAGCTTAATCTGGTCGTCTTCCGAGACTGCTTTGTCTCTGTCGATATATTGGCGGACATATCAGGAAATCAGCTTCGAGGGCAATGATTTCAAGATTTCAAATAGGGCTTGATTGAGCTGCTTTCGGACGACATCAATACCAGATTTCGACAGGGACGATCGATCTGGTCTCGTGGGCATCCAAGCCATCAAGCATCTTAACGATGAAGCACGGCCAGACACTCATCCACAGCGAGAAACACGTAAGGATCCTCGACGTGACCGCAATCTTGAACTTCGACCAACATAAGCTTGCCAGCCAATCCGCTCGCATGGCGCGGACGCAAGACGATGTCAAATCCTGTGAACAGACTTTTCTGGAAGCGGGATTGGAGCAAACAAACGACATCACATCATGTGGCCAGGTTCAGGGAATAGCAGAGAACGAAAGGACACTCCCCGATTCGACCGCTGCAGAAAAATGAGAGAGTATGGGTACGAAGCACTGTCGAATCAGGTCTGTATGACAGCATCTGCAGAACGGGTGACGATCAATGCAGGAAGCGCTTTCGGACTGCTGCAGCAGACATCGATTAATTAGACTAGACGATAAGTTCGTGCGGGCATTGACCGCAGGGTATCGACTATCGAGTCCATTGAATGTGATCAGTGGGGTTAAAGTATCAATCATCGAGAAGCGTCTATGATAATCGTAGATTGGCTTACGGGAGAACCAATTCTCGCCCTGATCACTGCAAGGATCGAGGAAGGGAGGTCGATTGGTTCGATGGCGGGGAGGAGTCTGATGTGGCTCGCTTGCGAATTAACCAAGGACAAGACAGCATCCAGGATGGAGAGAGGTCTCTAACCCACACAACCGCATCTGGTCGAATCTGGGTATTGTCTACTTCTGTTCATCCAAAGAACCCGGCCAGGATCGAGAAAGTTCAATAATGGTGGTTGATGTTAAGAAGCTCAGCTGTCAAGTCTCTTTCCACCGAATCCCCGCTGCGCCTTAAGCCGCTAAAGCAGATACCTAGTTTGCCTCGACCCATGAATGCTATATCTCCCTTAATGGCTCTTGATCAACCCACAAATGATCAATGATTCCACCAGTTACTAAGTTGTCATCAATGGCTGATTCCAATGCTCAGCTCGGTTTTATTGTCTCACATCTCGGAGTAATCAGCACCAATTGCAGTATCGACAAGGTCTGGGCTCTGTCTGCCTCTTCCAGGGACTGTAGAGCGAAGTGCGACGGACTCCAGGACAAAACACACGACCAAATTATGAGATTTCGTGCAAGGCAGTGGCAAAACTCAATTACAGTCGTTCTGTGCGCCGTTGTGTCATCTGTTTGATGGCAAAATGGCAGCTTCGCCTCGAGGATTGGACCAGTCTAGGCTGCCGTGTAATCGCCTTCCTTGCACAGCGGGATATTAATTCTCTCGCTTTGACCATGATTTCCATGATAATTAGCCTGATAGTAGAGTGAGGTTGTTCCTTATCCATGTCGTAACATGAGGCTGGCTTTGTCTCTGGTGTACTCTGTAACTATTATTTCTTTTCGATATTGCCATTGCTTTTGCCCTGATCGCCCGCGGGTGCGGCGTAGCTGCTAAGTCGATTGATAGTTGGTGATTATTGACTCACAGTCAGAGAGGTCAGGGATCAGCTTTGCTATGCCATTCTAGATTTGAAATTCAATGGTTGTCAAGAATCGGAGATTGGGGTCTCCTGCTGCTGCCATTGGTTTTCACTTCTGTATGCCACCATCTGGATGCCCAATCACAGAAGCTACCTACTCTCTCTAGGTAGAACACATTCGGAGTACAGAATACGCAGTAAGAAATTACCCAAATCATCAAACACTTGAGACCGGGCTGTATCTTCAATCTTGTGCTCCAGGATTCCAGAGGACTTGAGTGGTGACCGACTCGGTGAGAGACCGAGCCGCAGAAATCAGGCTAGAAAATACAAGGAAGAAAACCTGATAGACAGCAGTGGACGGCGCACTCCCATAATAGAAAACCTCCACGTGTGTGGCTGACGCCAAAGCAGAACGAGGAAATTGAAAAAAGCAACAAATTCGTCACTGAAGCTGAAGACGAGGAAATCGCCGAGAATAACCATGACTCAGACTTGATTGAAGGGGAATTTAGCCCTATTTACTGATTTTAGCCTTCGGTTATTTGGTCTGGTTCTAAATCTTAAGAGTTAACGCTTCAAGCCCCTTTACGGAGTACTATCTGATCATAAGTTCTGACGATGCGACTAGATAGTATCAAACAAATCAAGGATCGAATTCATAGTCTGCTGCAAAGATCATTACTTAACCCGACAAAACACCCATCTTATGAGTCCAGAGACTATCCAGCTCCCCTGAGGCGAGGATTGCTTGTAGATTGTTGGGGAAACTTCATCCCTATCCAGTGACCGATGCAGCATGGAGCTTGTCCGCGGAGGCTGCCGATCAACAAGCATTTTGCGCCGTCAAGCAACCACCTGCTTACCTAGGTATGGTCTAGGAACCAGATTCCTGGTATGGAACAAGACCAGTGTTTGTGATTCTGTGGTTCCTGGCCCTGCTACAGCCTACGGCGTACTAGTTATCGATCTGAAACTGATCGAGGTGAGAACTCGGTGCAAGTGCGGCTCCAAGGAGGGCAATGGCCATCATCGCCAGATAAGGAATCGCGATGAGAGTCAAGAGTCTGGGCAGAATGAGGCTTAGAACTGTGGAGTTTTGAACTCCGTATGTAATCTGTATGCGCATGCCTTTCCGTCAAAGGTTGAAGTAAGTATCCATCCATTGAGTACTATCGTTATTCTTGTCATAATGTGGAGAACGGATACACCATCGCTCCCTAGGCAAGATCTAGATCCTGTTTCTAATTTAGTGATCACTTTTCTGAAGGACGAGTTTTTTCGGAGCCCAGAACGACTAAGGCATTTGCATAAACAAGACCCATGACGTCCCAGCTCGCAAGGCACAGCGGGCATTGTTTTCTCTGTGTGACTAATGATTCTTATACTTATCAATAGCTTCGAGAATCGAACTTTCGGTATGGAGGAAGAAGGGGAAGTTAAACTTTCTGTGTGACAACCTCTGCAGTTATGCACCCGACTCGGACGCCGCAGGTACCAGGGGCAAACGGCAGCAGTAAAGAGAAGATGGTCAAAAAGCAAGCCCGAGACAAAGACCAGGGGTTTTCCCCTCTCTCATAAATTCATAACGAGGAAGTTGGTTGGTTTAGTGGCTGTTAGCGTCTGGAAGGCCTGCTTACTTGGGCCTAGCGGACAGAAAGCTCCATCTTGAATCCATGGCTATTCGCCTAATTACCATAGAGGCTTGGATACCCTGGTAGACATAAAAGGTCCTAATGCCGGGCTTATGTAGGTATACGAAGCCTCCACGGGGCAATACTACAATAAAAATAAGCCAGCAGCTCCTGTAAGGTACCAGCAAATGGTCATACTACCTGGTAATAATTGCGTTGATCCTGAGCCCTGGAAGACTTTGGTGTATTGTATGAGTTACTACATAGTGTAATGATGAGTTTGGAAAGAAGATTACCTCGAAAGAGGACGATAAGGTAGGTAGGTACTCCCTACTTGTGAACCGTTCATAATTTCCGCGAGGAACGGTCCTCCGCAAAGATATCTCAGTTAGGCTAAAGGTTGAGGATAGGATGAAGATGGGCTTACCGACAGACGGGTAACCTCGTTGTCCGTCCCCTATCCTGAGGCAATAGTACCATGGACTGAGAAGTCATGGACCGTACTTGCCCAACAAAGAAAAAGCAGAACGCTGATCCGAATAATCAGATTGTCAGTCGATGTCAAGAACAGATCGACATACTCATTTTTCATCACGTAACGAGTCGAGATACAGAAAACCTTAGGTGCCTAGGTAGTGTTTTGCGTCTCTGCTGACACACAATACAGATAACTTACCAAATGTACCAGCTTTGTATCAAGAAATGTCCCAATCTGATGAGTTGATGAGGCAGTCTGTCCCGCCCATACAGAGTACGAAGTACAACCAACCATAAACTCCACCTTTATCACTCGGTAAACTTGAAACCCAATGATATTTCGCAACGAACACCCAGGATTGTTGCATTTTCTCTCCTGAGACTGTGGCAGACTGGCAGTCTCGAACTCTTGTCGTTTCCATCTAACTTTCCATCTTCCTGTGGTGTTCATCGCCGTTTGTTGCCCCGCTGCATGGTATTATTCAATAATCAATGACTGATCCTTTCCTTACCGAGTTACAGCAACCAACCTTAGACTCCTACTACAGTTACAGTCTAAATCATCCTAAATTCTGATGGCCAGACAGCATCTGTGCTTCATCATTGGTGCCTTCCTCTCGCATACTCGTTCGCTTCGTTTCCACTATCCACACCATGCCCCTGGTGCCAAGCTTAAGTCTCGACGTCCCTCGAAGGAAACTGGTCGGGCTACCGACTCATCCCAGATCCAATCATCGTCTCATGGTGGGGTTGGCGGAACGATGTACTCGTGCCTGTGGGTGAACGGGCCTCCTGTCTACTTACTAGAGCTAGAGTCTAGGTATGAGACTGCATGGATGGCATTGGCACTTAGCAGACTAGACTAGTAGCAGTACTTTGACTACTTTCCCCCAACGATTGAAGATCCTGGCTCCCTACCCTAGTTATTTTCTGTGGCTTCGGGGAAGTATACATGCTCCAAGCCATGATCCATGTATATCTTACTACCTTTCCCCTCGATCTAGCTTTCTGTCACTTTTTGCCCTCCTCCGCCTCTTGACTGTATACATCAACTCGGCAACGTTGATTTATTCATCGCAGTTGTTGCTCGGCTGCGAGCCCTTCGCGCGGGGTGTGCAGACCCTTGAGCCTCCAGAAACAACTCGCATACTATACTACGACCATTAATGAACAGGATATGAACCTCGCGCAACCGCAATCGCATTTCGCAGAAGATACACGAGCAAGACTGCCAGTATGACGAATCATACACTGAACGGGCTGTGTCCGGTCCCATTTCTTCAGGAATCTTTCTTCCCGTCTACCGGTGGATGTACGCTCTCCCGACGAATGCTGGCTTGCTGTTGGCGACATAGCTGATCGTGTTGGTTTTCGCTTGCTAGTCATCGGAGGTCGTTATTGTCAAGCTGTGGGCAATGTTTCTTGCTGTTTACCCTGTCCGGTAGCATCATGGACATACGGCGAGGGTAAGCTCACATTGTGTTCGAATTCCAGCAGAGCCTCCTTCATCTAACCTCTTCTCTTCTTTTCAGAGTTGGTCAATAAAACGAACGCTGCAAGTTGGATTAGTGTCGCTATATTACCGCTCTGCATCTTCCTGCTGGTGTCGTACGCGGTACTTCCGGTCAAGTTTACGCATCGCCACTACCTCAGCATCTGCTTCACACTGGGCATCTGTTGCATGGAGGTAAGGTGGCGCATTGAAGGGTCTCAAGACGTGTTATTAACCGACATGCAGATTGCGTTCATTATCCCTCTAGGGGTAAAACCGGATCAATGCTATAACCAGATCACTCCCAACGATATGCATTCTAGTCTCTCGTGTGCCTTCACAGGTGCCTTTCTTCTTTTCGGAGGCTGGATGGTGGTAGTATGGAGTATGTTGGGAACGATTTCGAGCTCATGGATTGACTTTGACTAATGCTCTGTAGGTTTTCTCCGTACGGTGGCCTTCCATCTTCAGGTATGCTGGGAAGTGATGCTGGGCCCGAAATTCATGTGGGGAGCGTTGATCTTCGGTTGGGTCGTCCCTGCTGTAGGGCTCACGGTGATGCTGCTCTTGACGGGGGTATCTTTTCGATTCGGCAGCGTTTGCCATATCAACATCGATCATGGTCTGCAGGATTACTGGATTCCCGTCATCTCGTTCTCCGTTGCCGCGCTGATCCTCCAACTGGCGACAATGGGGTACTGTATCCACGTCTACGTCAAGTCTCTTTTCGACGCCGATTCGACAACAAATAGCTCGGGATTGCCATCCTACTCCGCCAGCGTCCGCACCGTGTCCGCTCGTCAGGCATACCGTCGCATCCGAAGAGTCCTCCAGCTACAATGGCGAGGCGTAGCTCTAGTCTTGATCATCATCGCCAACGTGATTTTCTTCGCCGTGACCTTCATCGACCTCGACAGCGCCCTCAAACCGAGCCCGGAGAATATGGTCAAGGCGACTCCATGGATTGTGTGTTTGGTAGCCTACAACGGTGACCGGCAAAAATGCGAGAAAGAGGCAGAAAAGGCCCGGCCCAGCGAAGGATTATTACTCGCCGTCCTGGTCCTCCTCTCCCTGGTCGGAATCTGGAACTTCATCCTCTTTGCACGCCCGTCGATATTCCGCGGCTGGGTCGACTTCTTCCAGAACATGTTCGGCCGGGCCGATGGCCGTCTCGAGTTCGTTTCGGCCGATGCGCGCGGCCGGCTGGGCGACTCGCGGTCCTACGAGATGCTCAACAGCACGGGACTCCCCTCGTTCAAGTCGCCAGAGCCCATGGTTCGATCGCCGAGTCCTGCGCGCATGACGGGGACGAAGAGTCCCGACAGCGGCCACTACGGGCGAGACGCCCAGTACGTGCGGCCGTCCATGAGCTTCTCCAGCCCCCGGCCGCCCAGCGCATCACAAGGGCGAGACTGGGATCACAAGGCAACATTTGCCCCGGCCGTCTATCGGGAATATGATGGCTAGGCCGGTGTCTTTTTTTTTTTTATCTGTGGTTCTAATGTAATGCTATGTCATGCTCTTGAGGAGTTACTAAAAAATTCTTTGTATATTGGTTTCATGGACGATGCAATGTATACCCTTGCAATGTTACTTTGATCTGGCCCTCTGTTCTTCCCTCTCTTCGTATCAAAAATAATGTGAGAATACGCTATTGCTTTCACAAGCGTCAGAAACTCTGGTTCAGTCATGTATTCCATAAGTACCAAGGATGTAGAAAAGCAATTCTAGCCTCCTGGTGGTCGAGATGACCAACGAAGCAGGCTGATTACCTCTCCTCTCCTTGTGATAGAAAGCCTAACCAGTGGAAACATTCCATCACCACACCTCAAAACTATGGCCATGAAACCCCCCGTATCTAGAATCACGCTCAAATCTCGAGTCCAACCCCGCAGCAAGTGTCCACTGTCCCCAGCACCAACCCGGAACCTGGCCTGTAACACTAACAGTAACAGCATGAGACGATCTCACACTGAAACTCGGCACTTGCACCAGCAAGATACCCTACCGCGGCCCGAAATCGTCCACCAATAATCTTGTAAGTCGTGACTCGTAACTCGGTTTTAGGAAGTTGCGCGGAGTAGAGCAAGCCTTGCCTTGCGTGTCCCTGATCCTTCTAGAAGAATGTGATATTGGATTCGAGGGGGATTAGACTTTGGCTAGGAGTAGGCAGAGGCGGGCAAGACACTTTGCCGTGCCATCTCGAATTAGATCAGACAGGTACTAGCTAGCTACTGTGTAGAGTTTCAGCAACAGGGCTGGCACGGAGCAAACTGTATGGTTCGAGTCTACTCCGTATGAGTATCACTGCTTGACATTGCCAAAAGCCAATGAATTTCGCAATGCTAATACTCACCCACGAGTGGAATGAAATAGGTGCAGTATTATTCTCCGACTGGAAGTTCAAGTATCAGGCACCACCATCCATGGGTAAGGGTAGCTGATGCAATGCACCGCACCCAAACAGGAAACAAGACCGTTCCTGCATTAACGACAAGGATTCATCTATATCCGTACTCGAGCGGGCTATTAATCAATAGATAATTCACGAGGGTAATTTTCACCCACGTAGCACTGGCATTATTGGCACCCTGTCATGAAGTAGACTCAAGGGTAGTATTGCTGTGGAGCGTGCTTTTTAGACAAATCTCGATTGTCGAATCGAGATTTAGACAGGGTCTTTTCCTACCGTACGGAGTCCTCCGAACGCCGTCAAGAGGGTGAGACAAGGCAGCGAGCGATGGTTACCATAAACTACCTACCTACACACTCCAAAAAAATTTCATTCTGATCACTACCAAGGAATCATGAGCGCAAAGTACAGTTGACCAGGTGGAACCAACCCCCTCATTCTCTCGCTCTTATGGTGGCAATCTCTGCTATGGAGGACACGTGAAAACCCTTCCACCAGGTGTAACCCTTCAACGACATACCTAGGCTGAGTCGCGTCGCGTCATGTCTCGTCGACCTGCCTAATTGTGTATCCGTCAGTTCCATAAGCTCAATATGACCGCGTAGGTGCCAAACTGGCTGATTTACAAGTAGATAACCAGAGTGTCAACCCCGCAAACACGGATGAGCGGATGCCGGAATCGTGAACTATAGAAGGATCACGGCTATGGATATGGATATGGATCACCCTCTCACTACCCCATGGGGTAAATGACTCAAGTTTGGGACCGGAACTGATTGATACTTGATAGTATTCGTGGATCGACACCGGTAGTTGAGGCTATGGGCAGAGTCTAGACTAAAGCGTACGGAGTACCGACCTCGGCAGTGGAGCGGGCATCAGGGAGATCGTAGCTAGGCTTGTGGGCGGTTTCCATGTGATTGTGGCATTTGGGATCTGAGTTTGCAGTAGCCCAGGTTTAACATCTTGTGGTTGTATCCATGCATGGTGGCAGATGTTGGATGGAGTCTCGTCTAGAGTCGTGAGTCCATGGAGTACGGAGTACCTGCAAATCCTTCCAAGTGCACATGTCACTACAACATAGAAGATGATCGGACTTTCACCAGCTTAGTTACTTCTTGCTATGATACACGGTCAAACTAGTTGCATCGTCCGATGCAAAGCACAATTGATTTGATCCTTCGAGGGATTATTTGCGAACGCCAGTCAAGCGATGTTCAAATGGAAAGGGAATAGATTTTGAGCTGCAAATTATTTCCGTGAGCACCAGGGATAATATCACATTTGATGACTGCTAGTCTTCCAGGTATCGACTACCAGGCGTTCACATCGAAATTTTCCTGCAAGATACTGTCAGAATAAAACATAAGAAGTGGCCTAGGGAAAACTCACCTCAGAAAAGTAGGTCGTCACCACTGTCCGATCAGAGAACTTTCTGCCCGCAAGCGCTTTCAAGGCATTGGTCGCCGATTCTACGGTGTCAAATTTGACAAAGATCTTGCCCACTCCGGGAGACTGCCTGCTGCCACCAGAAGGACGTGGCACCTTCAAGTCTACGACTCTGCCATACTTGGAGCACTCGTCGCGTACATCATCGCAAATTTCTGTACCGGAGTTAGTAAAATTCGAGAATGACCCCATCAATGGGATAGCCCACCTTCGTAATCATCAATGTCCAGAAGCTCCTCCGGGGTCACCATGTTCAACAACTGCAAGACACGGCTGCTCTCCAAATCCTGCGACGTAGTCTTGGCGAACATCGACATCGCGTTGACTCCCATGTCAAGCCCGGCGGCCTGCGTCATTCCGATACTGGCACGCACAACCTTGAGATGCCGGTCGCCCAATTCCATACCGTTGAGACCCTCCACAGCGATAGGAGTCGCAGATGGGTCAGCGTACTCGCAGAAAGCGATACCCTTGGCAAGTCAGTAAAAGCGTTACCGCGCTCGGATAGACAACACTCACCCTTGACTCTTCCGTCGAGCTATCTTTCACAAGTACAAACGATTTGAGTTCGCCAAACGACTTGAGCAGCATGGTCACGGGCTCTTCTGGGATATATTGCGGGATATTGGACACACAAATCTTGTTGGGCGAGTCAGGAACCTCATTCAGCAACACACCCTCCTGGTATTCTTGATCCGCACTGCCGTTGGGGACAATGTAGTCCTTGGGTCGGCGCACTTCGAGCCCCTTAGGGGCACCGTTCTCAGTTCCACCGCCAGATTCGTGCTCCTCCATTGTGATGCCATCAAAAGCAAGAGCAACCGTGGTATCGTTGGGTGTCTTGAACTCCAGAAGGGCAAAACTACGGTCTTCGGATATTTGGGCCGAGATACAAGGGTCCACACTGTGAATGACATTGAGACCGTTGAGTTGCAAGTTGAAGAAGGACACGAGATGCTCGCTGGAAACGCCGGGGGGCAGGTTGTACACGAACAGACGCTTGGCCTGACGGGAGTTGGAGGGCTTGAGGGCTGAAGTGTCCGCAGATCCACCACCAGGCTGGTTCATAAAAGCTTGAAGGCGGCTGGGATCCATTGGCTGCTGGCGAGGTGCTCCTGGAAGGGGGAACATGCCTAGAAAAGTTAGCCACAATTTAAAACTAGATAAACACACGTCGCGCAGTCGCAACTTACCCGACAGCTTGGCTTGTTCAGCAGTGACATTCTCATAACCAGGAGGCTTAATGTCCCACTGCGTCAAACGACGTTTCCGAGTCAGAACAGATGGCACATCTGTCAGGTCGGGTGTGGGCTCCCTCTTGCGGGGAGGGCTTGCGCTTCTTTTCCGTTCCTTCCTCTCCCGGTCGCGATCGCGCTCGCGCTCGCGGTCTCCTCCTCGTTCTCTCCGGGGTTTCTCGTCGAACAAGTCTCTATCCCGTTCACGTCGAGATGATCTGTCATCAAAATCTCTGCGTCGGCGGTCGCCACGGTCTCGGTCCCATTCGCGGTCGTCTCTCCGGCTGGAGTAGCGGTCCTCTCGTTCTCTGGCGCGGTAGTCGCGACTCGACGAGTATGAGTCTGCCTCGTATTCACGTCGGGAACCCCTAGAGGTGTAATGGGGGGACCTCGATCGTCTCCTCTCTCCTCTCTCTCCTCTTTCACCGCGTTCGCCTCCGCGTTCGCCTCCACGTTCGCCTCCACGTTCGCCTCCACGTTCACCACCGCGTTCGCGTCTTTCGTCGCGCTGCCAACAGTTAAAGCCTCATTAGCAATTGTTTAAAAGAGCTTTGTCCGAGCGACTGTAGCGACTTACGTAGTGCTCCCTTGAGCGGCCAGGTTCTCCTGTTCTCACGATTAGTTAAAGTTAAATTGTGGCAGATAGAAGAGCTCTCACCTCTCGAAGAAGAGTAAGTATCGCCGTTCATATTGCCCGAGCTATCTTCTTTCCTGCTCTTTTTACTCAACGTGGCGAAAAGCAAGACAACAAAAACTCTTAGAGTTGACCTTCAAGGCGATAGTTAATATCAACAGGGCGATCCTGATGATACAATGAAAATGATCAAAGCGGTCTTGGGCTGAGGAAGGAGTTGCGCTGAGTGTCTGGCTGGAAAACTCGCAGGTCGTGACAATCGGCGAAGAGCAACCGCCGGCGTCTAGAATTGAAGCGGTTAGCGCGCGTGTGTACATTTCCTACCGCCTGCCTCTTAAGAGGGATACTCGGCAGAATTTTGAGATACTTATCTCCTATCAGTGGTGACTGTAGTGCCTCTAACAGGCAAGTTATTGTATTCCCATATCACATTATTCTTTCACATCATGACGGTTGGAGTCTTCTCAGAATGGCACAAGTTTCCCATAAGCTTGAGTGAGCTATGTATTAACACAACCTTGCGCTGTGGCCAGTCATTTCGGTAGGCTATATCTCTTGATCATGGAATGGAAACGTTATTCCTGACTGTTTCGAGCCTCTAGATGGCACAATGTCCCTGAAAGTGACGAATGGCGATGTGTACTTCATGGCCGACTTCTCTCCTTAAAGCAAGACCCGCAATACCTCTATTATAGAACACATCGCTCGCCTATCTCTTCATCAACAAAAGACCCCCTAATAAAACTCTCATCCTCTTCTCCACTACGCGTGGAGTCGAATCGACAAGTAACGCAGAACGGATCATCCGATGACTCCCATGACGACGAGACCCTAAAGCTTCTCAAGCATTACCTCAATCTCTCCTCGAACCTCACAGGCCTCTATACCCAGTGGTCCTCGCAAGACCCGAACTTCAAGAAAAAGGCACCCCAGTTCACAGGGATCAGGATTCTGCGCCAAGATGCTTGGGAAGCGCTTGTATCCTTCATCTGCAGCAGTAATAACAACATCGCGCGCATATCGCAAATGGTCGAGAAGTTATGCGTCAACTATGGTCCCCTGGTGGCCACCGTCGGCGACCGCACATACCATGACTTCCCTGCTCCTGAGGCTTTGACCGCTGACGACGTTGAGAGTCGCCTGCGAAGCTTAGGATTTGGTTACCGGGCCAAATATATCCACCAGACAGCTTTGATTGTAGTGAAAGAGAGAGAGCAAGGCTGG
The DNA here is from genome assembly GCF_002237265.1 of Aspergillus thermomutatus. Taxonomy (NCBI): domain Eukaryota; kingdom Fungi; phylum Ascomycota; class Eurotiomycetes; order Eurotiales; family Aspergillaceae; genus Aspergillus; species Aspergillus thermomutatus. The sequence continues at coordinate 99,097 of NW_020798061.1, read as the reverse complement.
CTTGACTCGCTACGAAATCCCGAGTCTCCTGTTCTCGGAGTCGAGCCTGTGTCCGGCGGTGAAATGAGACCGGAGGGTAGAGAGGGGTACCGTTACGCGCATGAACAGCTGCTCGGGCTACAGGGCGTTGGGCCCAAGGTTGCGGATTGTGTCTGTCTGATGGGGTTGGGATGGGGAGAGGCGGTACCGGTAGATACCCACGGTGAGTGACTCTTGACAGATATTCTACCAGTTACTCATGCTGACAAATTTTAGTGTGGCAGATTGCGCAAAGAGACTACAAATTCGGCAGAGGCGCTCACAAGTCGCTAACGAAAGCAACCTACGACGCCGTCGGCAACCACTTTCGGAAACTCTGGGGCAAGGAGGCCGGATGGGCTCATAGTGTTCTATTTACGGCAGACTTGAGGACATTCTCAGACAGATTAGCTGCTACGCCTGGCAAGATAGATGTCAAGGTTGCTGTGAAGGAAGAGGACGAGGATAATGAGTCTGTCAGGATCAAGACAGAAGTCACGACCTCGACGGCTTATGCCTTGAAAAGACCTGCGAGCGAGGACGAGTTAGAATCAAAGGATATGAAAGAGGAGAGTAAAGAAAATGTGAAGGCCGTCATTCAAGCCTCACGGACCACAACGACGAGGAGGATGTCAAAGCGGCTTCGGAACCGCTGACATAGATTCATCAGGCATTATAGACAAAATACCCCGGGTATAAACGTATACCAGACATTCATAAATGTATACTTACTGTTCAATCTCGGCCCCATCGTCGAACACATCAGACCATTCCAATGTTGGATGTATATTCTCGGACGCGAAATGCGCAGCCCTTTTCAACTCTCAGCGCACCTATCTTCTACAGGGCTTAAAAATCGTATCCTGCAAGAGCCACAAAGACAACCCTGAATACGCCGAAGATGCTCACCCTAGTCATAGACGATCAAGTAATTCAATAGTTACTCATCCGCAACACTTGCCACTCGCCATGAAGTACACTACCAACGCCCGGAACATCAAAACAGGAAACCCGAGAGCCGAGACAAATCACCATCGACAATCTCGATCCACAAGATTAACAAGGCATCTGGGTACAGCACTGTGCACGAGTCCCAAATGCTGAAGGATGGCTATCCTCGATAAGCATTGAACCAGTGTGGAGAATTGACATAACACTACCGTAGCAGCGCTACAACTGATATCGGCAAACCTGCTCTTGAAATAGTCCGTAGAACCACCCCGGTCCATCGGTGACGATCGCGATGCCCTAACCCCCATCGGCATCTACTTATCTAGGGAATGAGTCGATAGGATTTTCGGGCCTTCGTGGGTCGGATCTGTTGATCTTCACGGAGTAGTCTACTATCTACTACGTACTGCGAACGCCAGGACGGTCAGTATGACGTTGACTGGTTTGGTTCCGTCTTCTCCTGTATGAGTATGACATATATGAGAATGTGGAAGTGAAACCATCAGTCCACCTTATACTAATTACTCTAGCTTATTCGAGCAGTGCGCATCGTTAGTATGCAGTAGTTCTGCAGCATCATGTTCGATTGACGCCGGAAGACTTTCAGTAAACAAGAAATGCAAACTTGATGTGGGGAGAACCACACCAAGCGACAGGCAACTGAGCCGAGTTGATAAGGACTAAAACACACTCAAATCCCAGTTCATGCTTTGAAGTCATCCCTGAAATTGTTGTGCGGTGCTCGAATGCCAAAAAAAGAGTCTTCCAGATCATAATTTCATTATTAAATCAAAAACGTATACCGCTATCATATGCGCCAACGCTAATGCTTACAGATCGCTAATGAGCCTGTCCAGGCGTCTAGCAGAAGAAAAGGAAAATATATAACAGAAACATGGCCCTACTGAAAATCCGCTGCGAGCTGGCCATTGAAGCTACAACTCCGGGAGGTGAAGAGTCGCGGAAATTCGCACTGATATCACCAGAGTCGTGATAACTTCCAGTCGATCACATTTGTCGAGGTGCAGAATGTTGTGATTTTCAATCGAGATGAACGAGTACGGCAAAAGGTGGTTGAGGTCAAGCATAATGGACTGGAAATTGCTCGTGGGGATGCTGCTTCGGTGCCTTTTTGATCAAAGCTGAAGTCCTTTTTGCGGGCAGTGGGAGAGCCGGGATGACAAGCGTAGCACTTTGGAGTGCTAACCCAGGACGCTTCCGAAGCCGAACTGAAATCTTCGGGCCGACGGGAGAGGGCTCGTGAGTGGTACATCGGAATGGACTGGGATACGACCGATTAAGTGCCCCCGGTCGAGTCGGAAGCTTCATCCCATCCCCACTCCCTGAGCAACTGCTTCACGCGATACTCGGTTGCCCAACCGAGATCAGCTTCTATTCCCCGCAGCAAGCGCAAAACTACCCGTCGTTCACGAGGCTCAGTAAGACACTGACCACTCACAAACAAAGGCTGGAGAGAGTTAATACGAACGGAGCCATGAGGACGAGCCAACGAGATGCCGACAATCTCGCGGCTATGGAAGCGAATCTCATTCTCAATGGATCGGTACGAGTTGAGTCGGTTTGTCATGGCACTTCGTCTATTGATTGAATCATGAGGCTTGTTGATAAGTAGAAGAATGCGAGCCATGTGATAATGCTGTATAGCCGACGAGCACATCGGGATGCTGAACCATATTTCGGACAACGAGGCTGCATCCTCATCCTCGGCCGTCCTTGGGTGTGGAATGCTGGACAAGTCGACTCGCGCGCACGGTCGAAAGCAAGTTGGAAGCCTCTTGTACCAAGTGTCAAGCTCAGCTTCAAGGCGATGCCAACGCTCAAGAAGAGCTTGTTGAGAAAGGCCCATTTGGCCTGCGGTAACGGCACCAGTGTGCGTCAAATGAGGGCTGTCTCCGGCGCTAGTGAAATTGACAATTTTGGAAGCTATCCACACGAGCGCATTAGAAACGAGATCCTCCTTCATTTCGTCGTCCTCTTCGGGATAGCCGGCTGCGTTCATATTAGTGGTACGCACGAACCCCGTGCTATCGAGCTGAAGACCAGCTTCAGTCCACAATACCAAGTCGTCGGTATTCAACCTGGTTTGCGTCTCGTTGATAACTGGATGAGATGCTCATTAATCTCCTGAACTTGGGGATGGGACTGGCACACCCGAGCGCACTTACATGCAGCCAGGTAGTCTTGCCTGGCAAAGTTCCAGAATGTTGCCCTCCTAGCTCTCGAAAGCCCGAACTTCCTAGGCGGCTGAAGCGATCCCTCCCCTGGAGAAGGATGTTGCTCAAGTGGCAACATGCCAACTTCAGCGACGTCCAGCAAGGATTTCACACCACTCAGGTGCCGATTCCACGCGGTACCAGTCGCATCAAGGAATTCATAGATGGATAATATCGCCGTTGCGGCGAGAACTTCGTCCGAATGGACACCGCTAGATGGTCGATTATGTCTTCTACGTTTGCGAGAATTGTCGTGGTTCTGGCACAGTTCGGCAGCCTGCCACTGACCGAACGCCTCTGGAGTGCTCAAAGGTGGCGGACCTTCGTCAGGTTGCAGCTCATTCACCAGGAGCTGGATGGCTTTTTCATAGTACTTGGCGCCACACCAAGTCCAATCGATACCTCTCCCATCAGGCCAGGTCTCCGTGAAAGCCTGCTTTCCGCTGACGCCACCAAAAGGAGCTTTTGCGCCCTTCACGCGACCAAGCTGTTTCGCAGCGTATGCACACGCCGCATACTTCAGAAGAGGATTCGTGAGAGCCTTGACCGGAACGAGTGATGCGAAGTAAGTTCCTAAATCGAAGAGATCCATCCTAAATAGTCCCGGTCAGAAGGTCTTCCTATCCTACAGAGGGTGGAGATAAAGACACACCACAGACCCGGAGCTTCTGAAAAGTGTCTCAGAAGAAAGACAACCTCATACTCGGTCTCCACTGGCAGCTCGGACCTCTGTTCGGCATTCCCAGCATTTCGTGACAACACTGATCTGGAGGGAATTGAAGAGTCCCTCGGCTCCGAGGTATGCTGGTTATTAGGATCAATGGGTGGTGACAGAGCCTGGGAAGGATTCAAGATGAATTTGATGTCATTGTTCGTGTTGTTGCTGTTGGGATTGGAGAAAGAAGAGATTGATATCGGAGGCGATGGTTGAGGGGCCAATGTAGAATGCGGTCTATTGGTTGAAGATCCAGACGATATTAAAGGGGCTGTAAGATCTAAAACATTGGAATGCGCATTGAGATCCGGCACCAGAGAGCGAGATCCGTTGTCGGTAGCGAGGGGAGAAAAAGGGTACCGATTAGTAGATGCCGCTGTGGACAAATGTTCCAAGCCTCGAATCTCGCCGTCGGTTGAGGAAGGTGTCTGCACCCCTTTTTGGTGAGCCCTGGAGGCTAGAACAGCGGCTTCAGATTCCCCCAGAACGGCCTCCAGCTCCTCCGCATACTGATCGGAATTGTCGACAAACACCACTAGGAGCAACATCCTTATATCAGCTCATCGAATCAAGAGACACAAGACGCTCGAGCAGAAGAAGAGCGCAACGGAAATCGTTCATCCGTACCGTCCTTAGGTATATCCAGCCAGACACTGTCTTCATCGAAAGTATTCTTGTAGGAGTAAAAACCTTTCAGACTACCTCGGCCATTCGACGAGTCACCGATATCCTTATTCATCGAAGCATTTTGCTGATGCCGAAAAATAACACCCTCGCTAGGGCGACATTCCCTGGATCCTTTGCGACATTGGGAGCACTGCGGCTTTTGCTCATCACCTAATTCGCCGGTTTTAGTCACTATCCGACACGTTGAGAGGTACTGCGACGAGAGCGAAGGGTGGAAGGTTTTACATTTCAGTTTTCGAGTTCGACACGTCAAACTGCGATCAACAACAAACGTCAGTTTCTCAGTCTCCTTTTTTTGATCTTTGCAAAGCACAGTGAATCTGTAGTCCAAGATGGTCCGATACATGCCAAATATTCGAGAAGTACGAAGTCATGTAGGAGTGCAAGTTATAAATGAGCAAGCGCTATTTCCTCCTTCCCATCTTACATACCAGCCTGTGCGGGATCGCATACCGGATGGTAACGATAGCGATTGAGTTGCAGCATCCGAGAAACGAAGCGAGTACGCGATGTAAAGTGTGGACGATGTTGGTGTAAGCTAGGCCGTGAAGAAGAATGTAATCGGGAAAATTAACTGCCAGAACCGGGATGGCGTTGCGTTTATCGAATAGCAACAATGATTATGATTAATGGATAATACTTATATTAGAATAAGACCGTCTCCTTAAGGACAGCCGAGTTATTATGATGACAGCGAACGAGATGGACTTGTTAGATCGCAGAAAAAGAAAGAAAATGGGAAGGAGAGAAAGCGGGGGTCCAAATTGTGGCCGGGGATCGCACAGGACCACCGAGTCCCCCAAACTGACCCCAATAACCCCATGACAGCCTAAGAGACAAAAGAGGCCAAGTGCCGACCGACCGGAGAGTGAGACTGTCCGGAGTACGTATCACCTGAGATCGGAGCACCTAAGTATCACTGCGCGGGATCATTTTTCCGCCTGAGGCTCCTATTCCATTTGCGGGGATTGGCTTGCCATGATATTTTCTACCTAGGTAGTTAATCTCCTCTCTCCCAATCACACCCTAGATCAAACAAAATCATAATTACAGCGAAATCTTGTCCATGGGATATATTCATACTCTAGTGATTAACCTGCTAGATAAACTTCCAAAAAATGTAAAAAATGTATGGGGTACCCTTGTGCTAATCTTTGTGTCCAATAAATGGGTGTCATCCTCTTCCAAGGTGATCCGAAGATCTTAACCACTCGACTACTACTGGGGAGTAGAAATATTCATCATATTTAGATTTGTGGTTGATATCGAGTACTATTTTTGTTGGTAAAGTAGATCCGCCATTTGGACAGTAGCACCAAGATCGTATATGAAGCATGTAATCAACAGCCCCTGTAGATAAGGCTCCTGAAACTCATAGAAGAAATAAAACGCTAATGAACGAGGAATAATTCCGTATCATTTCATTACCGCGATCTCGCGCGGGGTTTATTTATGTCCATCTAGTTAAACATGATAAAACGTGCCGAGGGTGACCGGGACAAGCCAACCCCCACGGGCAACGAAGAAGTCAAAGACTAGAGCTCAGAATGAAATAGCACCAAATAGCATATTGATCAAAATCGATCTTTCCCCACGCAAGCGCAACATGCCTGGCCTGACCAATGGCAAGCAAAGATGATCGAGGGATCGACAAAAAGGAATGAAGAAGGCTGGTATGAGATCCGACAAGACCTCGCCAGCGGAGAACAGAAATCGACATTATCAATAGAAAGATTGAAGACACATTAATTAGGGTATAAAGCAATAGAACGCTTCCCACGAACGCCGTTCTGAAGGTACCAGACAGAATCAAGAACGTGATGTTTTGAGTCGTTTTTCCTGTTCAATTATGGACAAATATCATCGAGTCCGGATCTCAACTCATATCACTGGTGTGCCTGGGTTCGGATGCTTAAGCGTGTTGAACAGGTATTCTGGAGGAAGCCGTCGCATGGTCGACGGCCGGTCCGTTCCATATGCTTGGGGGGCGCGCATATAGCCCTGGCGGCGCCGCTGGATCTTATTGAAGATAACTCCGGCAATGACAATCAGGAACACGCAACCAAGAGCGCAGCAGAAAGCTACCAGGACCACTATTCCGTTCGAGTGGTGATGGCCTGTGGCAAGAGTTAGCATATGTGACTAATGGCCGAAATAAGCCCGATGTGTACTACTGACCACCACTAGTGTAAGGATTCTTGTTCTCGTAGAACAGTTGAGACATACTGCCCGACTGGCCATTCCACTTCGAGGACAGGAGGAATGGAGTCAGAGTGGTTCCATTAAATAGAGCAGCAGATGCATTGCCGAAATCAGGAATCACAAGTTGTCCTGTGACCAGCAGGGTCTGGTCATCATTGAGAACAGAAGTATCACGATGCTTCTGAGATAGAGGGAGGATCTCAAGGTTTCGTATGGTCGTGCCGTCGCCGAAAATGCTTCCAGCGAAATGGAGATTAGACCCATCGTAACTTGCGAGGAAAGAAGAGCCATTCTTCGATTCTCCAGCGAGCCAGAATCTTGAAACGTCCGTGTTGGCAGGAGTAAAAGCTGTGACAGTTCCAGGAATGTCGGACGTAGATGTCCCGGCCAACGATTCCCAGCTCTGATCTTTAGCATTGTAGGTCGCGACAGCAGTCTGATTTCCTGAAACAGTAAGATTGCCAACGGCAATCAATTGCTTGTTGCTGGTCCACCTGAGTGCCAAGACGCTACCATATAGAGTCACGCCTGGTCGATTCCACTGTGCCTCGGTTGTATCATAAAAGCAGACGGCAGGGCAAGGCAGCGCTCCAGCAGTCTGGAAATTGCCTCCAAAATAGATTTCGGTCGTTCCAGGACGGGCGGCTATTGCATTAACTGAGACGTCTTTCCCGGTAAAAGGGGGAGGCACATTCTCAACGAACGACCCGTTCTTCAAGTTGTATGCCACAAACCCATTAATCATGGAATTGCCCACGTTTCCGGTAACATTCCCACCTGCAAACAGGGTATCGTCCGAAACGGTCAAGGTCAAAAAGGTGGAATTGGTGTCAAGTCCCGAGCCGATACCGCGGATGGTCTTGTCAGCGCCATCCAGGATAGCGAGATTTTGGACTGAAGAACCATCGCTGGCGGTAGTGGTGAAATGGCCACCAAGAATAGTAAGGTTGCGGCCAGAATTTGTGTCATAAGTACCGGTGAATGTCCCAGCACTGGTATTGGTTCCGCCCACCTTTGTCAACAAGGGGTCCAGACTCATCCCGTCATTATATAGCAGCGCTACAGCGCCTGCGGCTGCAATACCCCCTGAAGCGAGGTTGCCTGCGAGAATACTTGTGTTTTCATGTTTGGCGTAAGCGGTTAATTGCCCAGCGTACACATTCTGGCTGACGTTAAGATTCTCAAGCCAATTCTTGTGCGAGGGAACCCAGACAGCAAAACCATATACATCGGAAGCTGATTCATTGCCGAACGCAAGTATTCGGTTGAAATCACCGCTCAGCCCAACCACAGTCTCATTGAGATCCGTGGAGATGTTCAACTGCAAAGGTATGATCCGGTCGACAGGGCCGTTAACACCTCCTCCCAGAGCCGACCAGGTTTTGGTATCGACTGAATAAGCTGCGACGTGTTTGAGGTTCTGATTACCGCCATCAGATGTATCGGTAAAATTTCCTCCTACGTAGAGGAAGTTGTTCAGCACCGCCATCGATTTGACTTCAGAATTCAGACCACCCCCAGTCATTGCAGTCGCGTTTCCATCACCGAAAAACATAATGTTGTGAATAGATGAATCCGAGAAGTTCCCGCCTGCATAGATTTTGTTGTCATACTTGGCCAAAGTCTTCACAGATGCACCCGAGTCAAGCTGTAACCCTGCTTTATCAACGGCAGACTGTGTCAGATTCGCACTTGCAACCTTGGAAGTGGGATCATATTCAAAAAGTCCATTCAAGTCTCCACTTGTCGAATTGCTTGATGCATTTGTGAGCATAAACTTGACCCTTGATGCTACCACCGTGATGTCTCCTTGACCGGCCACCGGAATCAGCTTCACCTTTGGACGAAACGAACTACCACTGGCATCGACATGACCGGTATAGATAGTGTCGTACTTTTCGTAGAGATTCGTTTGGTGGATGACAGTCTGAATAGGCTCGTCGGAATCCGTTGTGACAGTGGCCGTCACGTTGACGATACCGCGTGCATCACAAGTTCCATCTTGGCTGCACCCAGGCGTGTAGAGAAGGATACTATAGTTTCCAGACTGCTTGACGTCTGGCTCAAAGACCACGGAAGTACTGTCTGCAGTGGAATCGGTGACATCAGCCGTTAAGTACTCGGATGAACTCTGTCCGGACTCCGTTGTCGACCAAGAGCCCGTCCGGGTTGCTTTAGAAGGATACTTGATGCTTGCACACGTGGGCTCGTTAAACGCATCCACGGCATAGGCGAAAATCTCTGCCATGTTCAGTTTCAGTAAGGCACAAATCGTTGAAAAACATATTTATGAAATGAACTCACCTTCCTGAAAGAGCTCAATTCCATTCAGTCCGGCACCAGATCCATACCAGTCCGAAATTTCAATTTGGAATCCGCTCATGCCCACGACATTCACAAATTCGAAATCACGGTATTTCTCGTCTTTGCTGTCGGAGAGGGGACAAGAAGAGTCGCAATGAACGTCGTAGCCGGTGTCAGGATCTGTGTATGTGAAGTTCATGATGCCATTGTCCGGAAGCCTTCTGAACAGGAAGGTTTTGGTGCCCCTGCCCTCAAAATGGGTATTGTACAGACGGAGTTTAGTCGGTCTGTACTCAAAACCCATATCAGCTCTCCAGAAGCCTGGCGAAGTATCAGCAAGCAGCCATGTCTTTCCTTCGCCGTCCTCGCCACTGGTTTGACAGATAACATTCTTAGGGTTACTGTAGCCTGATCTCGAGGAAACGGCATCGGAGCTTATCGTGGCATTCTGAAGATTGACAATCTGCTCCTTTTTCTTGGAAGATGTGGAGTTGCCGACGCCATCGAATGATCCACCGAAAATTATATGACCGTCGTCATTCTTCAGGATGGATTCCACCGGCCCATTGAGCCCATCGAAGGACAATGTCTTCCAGCCTTCACCTCCGACCCAAGCGACGGCGTTCGATGTGTTCTCGTATTTGAAGTAACCGCCCACGTAAACGCTGTTTGTTTCCTGGTCGCACAGCAACGCCGAGACCGACCCTGAAAGACCAGGCAAAGCTGTAACTTCGTTGGAGTCAGGCTTGTATAGTGCTGCACCCTTGGTTTCAACGCCGCCTAGCTTAGTGAAGTTCCCTCCGACAAAGATACCCTCATAAGTTCCATCCTTTCGCGTGAACGCGCACATTGCACGAATCTGGGCATCGGACGACGAAAGCGCTGTAAGCTCGCCATTTGGAAGCGGTGCTAGAATCGATTGTCCGTCATCGTGGACCGAAGCTGTCTTCGATTGTTCGGTATATGAATAAATTGACACAGCATCGAAATCTCCCGTAAAAGCGACTCGACCTAAAGGCGACAGATCTAACTGAGGCTCTGAAACTGAAGTGAATGATAGCCCGAGAGTAGGAACCGCTTCAAAGACTGTCAAAAAGTTCAATAGGAGTGCGCACGAAATACCAGCCGTCGCAGGCCCAGACAGTGAGGCAGCCCTCATTGTTTAGGGGCGCGACGACAGGCGAGAGGGACAGTAATCGTCCTGAAATATGTTGCAGAAATCCCAACCCAAGCTGTATGTGAGAAAAGAAAGCTCGCTAGGTGGAGAGTGAACGGGATGAGCTTCTATATGATGAGCTCAAATTCCTCCACGCAAAGTCATGCAAGAGGCTGGCAAAGGAGTGACTCGGAAAAGAGAGTGTGGAAGTGAGGAACACGAATAATATGCTAAAAGGGGATAAAAACAATGATAGGTAATGAACGAATAGAACTGCGCGTTCTCAGAAGGACAAGAATTCAATGCATGGATAAAAATGGGCAGGATAAGAAAGTTAACGAATGACTGAATGAAGTTGGATGATCCGAAGGAGTATTATGACATGGCAGGGCTCGTTTGTTCGAAGACTTGAATTGAAGTCTTGCTCTTGGTGGTGGTGCTGGAGGTAGTGTTCCCGTTACCTTAGTTTTCAGGTGCCTAAGGTCCTTGGAATCGATTATTACACCCCTTACTCGAAAAGTCTAGTTCGACATACTGCGGGCCCTTTTAGTAAGGTACCTCATTTAAGCGGCCCACTTCGAAACAAAGTGAGGTGGTCCGGCATGTAAAACAGTAAAACACGTCTCTACTACTCCGTACCTAAGGTACCTTTACCTACTCCCGTCTGTAGGTAGGTATATTCCAGGTACCGTACTCCGTACCGTACACAGTACCCAGAACTACCTACCTAGCGATGGGAGCCATGGAATAATGGAGGCAGATCCTCTACGTTCCAGAGATATGAATACCTCCAATGGGGGACAGATAAGTATAAATACTAATAATACTAGTATATTTGATCTGAGAAGGTTAATACTTGGTGTGCTTAATGCTCGAAGTAAGGTGGGACAATAACTGTGAGATTATGATTAAAATGCGCAGTGCTTGAGCCCTGCTCCCTCACGGTTAAGGTGGTGTACCTACGGAGTACCTTACAAGTACTATCATCTAATTTTACATCGACTATCATCGAAAAACCTGAGTATGGAGTTTGGTAACTGGCAGGGTTCCTTACTAATGAGAAACCTCGACGCTAAATGCTATTCATAGTATCATAGTATCCAGTGGTGACTGGTGAGACCACTGAATAGAGATGATGACGTATCCGAGATCTGCTTAATACTATGCCTATGTTTACATGGAGTACTCATTAGTCTAACTGTTCATGTACACTTCTAAGTCGAATGATAATGACATTATTGTCGAAAGATCAGCTGTCATCTTGCTGATAGTATCGAACTTCTGCAATGAAGAACATAGAACGGTGCAGGGGGTATCATTTTCGTTTAATTGTCGTAATACGAAACAATGGGCGACCAACCTAATATGATGATAATCCTGTGATGATTTCTCTTCACCTTTTTCATCTGGACTGTGTCAAAAGCTTGCGATCTAATAGTACATCATGCTGAAAAACAGTACAATGATAGTTTCTGAAATCATCATCCATGATTACTATTTGGTCGTTGCCGCCCCAAGTGGCTGAACTGCCAATCAAGGACATGAAATGAGCCGGACCGTTGTGTATACTGCGGATGGGTGCTGAAGTAAAGGCAATAATACCCATGCTGTGAACATGCTAGCTGCTCCAAACTTCAAATCCAGTTAGTCATATGACTCCTCCCAAGCTGTCGGGGTACAAGCGGGTGTTGCCTTCATAGAAAGAGTGGGAGAATCATTGCTGAGTATGGATAGGTTATCGAGCGAGAATATGCTATCTACAACCCTAACCTCAATCTTGTCCTGTTGCAGTGGCCGGTCTTCACCAAATTTATGAACCACAGGCAACTCGAATTGATTGCGCCGCTATCACCTAGGGTTTCCAGCGTGGTCAATCGGCGGCTGCTCCGAGTTTATCCTCAGGGGTCGTTTACCCTTCGACATGACATACTTCCACTTCTCCACTTCACAGCCACCACGGAGGACCCCCACGCGCATCGTTGATAGCAGATTATGGGCGGCGTTGGAGTGCTGATAGACCCCTCCATTGAATATAGCAGTGGCGTCCTTTCCGATGGCTGATGAGATGAATGCCTTGCCTCCTGGATGCTCCTTGATGAAGTCGGAGACATCATGGATAACGCCACCAATGGCCACCAGGGCCTTATTAGTCGACCTCGACTTAGCAGCAAACTCATCCCAGTCTAGCACAGGAAGTTGTTCAAGGGGAACGCCCCAGTCTAATGTCGCGCGTTTCTGGTCCACCTTCTTCTGCAGCTGCTGCAGTCGTCCCTTTTCAATCTCGTTGTAACGAAATTGTTTGAGATCATAGGCGAGCCCAAGCTGTTTCCAGATCCAAATCATCCACTTAGTCGGGTCGTACTGCCACCATTGAATTGCATTGCGGTAGTCAGAAGGAAACTCATGATGAAAGTTATGATACCCTTCACCTAAGGTCACCAGGGCTGTGATGACATGATCCCGCGGGGAATTACGGTCGTCGAATGGCTGCTCACCCAGCCAATGAGCTAGTGAATTAACACAGAAGGTGGCCTGTTGGATAAAGAAAACGCGCAGAATACCAGCATATACAAACCCACCCTGCCAATCGCCCCATCCCAGGCCGCACAACAGAGTCGGAAGGAGTAAGGTCATGAAGAGGGCTGATTTGATATAGTGCTTGTGCTGCCAGACCACCACAGGATCCGCGTCAAGATCTGTGACGTCTGTACGGCCGACTCTCTTGTAGTTTTGCTTCATAACGAGCCATCCGATATGTGAGTACAAAAATCCTTTCCGCACTGAATATGGGTCTTTTTCTGTATCTGTGTAGCGATGGTGAGCTCGGTGGCCACGCGCCCACCAGCGGATCGAGCCCTGGCCCGCAGCGACGCCGACGGCGGCCAAGTAAAGCTTTAAAGGGAGGGTGGCTTTATACGAGCAATGCGCCCAGCATCGGTGATACCCTGCAAAAGTCAGCGATCTCATCATAGAGAGAGGTGGATAAAACGTGGGAAGGAAGAAGTTACCAGCAGTAATGCCCAGGCCTGCATTAAAGTAGTATACAAGCGCAAAGATGGCTGTGCGTGCATGTAGAGGGGTCCAGTAGGCCCCAATACAACCCAGAAGAGGGACAAAAAGAATGAAGAAGCAGTTCAACCAATTGATGTGCTTATGCCAGTTTGACCATGTCATGGGCTGCTCAGTGATATGCGATGTTCTGGCGGTGGTACTCTTACTCTTCCGCAGGGGAACATAATCAGTGGTGCCATCATCGGGCTTGGCCTCAGGGCCCTGGACGTCGTCAGATATCATTGTATTTGTCGTAGAAGTTGTCGATCCATCTATTTGTTCGAGGAAGAATGTCAGAAAAGAGAAGAAAAATCTTGAGGGTGGTTGATGAATAAGTAGTGACTGGCTAGGTTTGAGTTGATCGATACGATTAAATGACTCGTTGGGAAGCAGAACAAAGAGGCTGCTAAAATCTTGAATTTGGACATGCCATAGTTTTCCGTCCCTGCAAATAGTGATCGAAATAATTTCAACGTTGTTCATTTTCAATATTGATAATAGTGTTGATGTTGTTGGGGACATCTGTTGAGCCGGTGGGAACTGCGCAACAATCATGAGACACAATGGGATTGACCTCGGCGGATCATGACTCGAATAAATCAGGCAAGCATAATCATCATTCAATTCCAGCAGCAAGTTGAATGTACTAAACATGATTTGGCATTCCTCGCAGAAACCGGGCCTTTAAGAACTTTTCTGCGCACAGAGAGTTGTCGAGAGAACGGAGGGATGGAGATAGGCTGTTACCTTATTTTGATCATGGTATGAGAGCTAGAGATGTAGCTCACCATGGCCATGAGAGTCGTCGTGTGATAGCTGCATATGGAGCTTTGTGGAAAGTTGATGACCTTGGAAGCAAGAACTCCTTGGAGTGCTGTGGTGGTGGTTGAGGATCGCGACTCATTAGAAGCCTGCCATGTCAGGTAGCTTTCGGCTACAGTCCAATTATTATCATCATACTCACCCTGGTCCTGTTTTTGTCTACTGCCTGGAGCTGCGCCTCTACCAGGAATTCCTCACAAGGCTAAGGCCATCAGCTTTGTTTTGTGCCTGTGCCGGAACAGTCGAAGTCTTTGCTCAGCCAAACCTCCACTCTGCTCTTTGGCAAACACATAGCTTAGATTCACGACTATCAGAAGGCCCGCAATGTTCTGTTGCACACAAGCAGAAGTTTTGCCACATGAGCCATATGATGGGACTATTCGAAGGTCTCCTGCTTCGGCAGCTTTTCGCCTCTTAAGATGGGACCGATGTGTAGTATGCACCTCCGGCTGGTTGATGTCGTCTGCATTCTCTGTACTGAAGGCTTAAATGGTGGCATGACAAGGCCATACCCCCCTTGGAATAACACTGAAGAGACACTTGCGCCTGGCGGAAAATCGGGGAGGCCGTGGCCCATATCGCCGATCGAGAGGGTTGACAGATGCAGGAGGAAATTTACATTGCCTCGTTTCTTATCATCAATAGTGATGAATGCGGTTTACTGGGTTCCTCGCTGTGATAGCTGTGGTTCTGGAGTTTGCGTGGCAGTAGCTCGGCAGATCTGTAAATTTGTGGCATGGCCATGTGCTGATGAATGAGGCTTCTATCTGATCAGCCCGCTGGTGAAAATTGTTTTCGAAGAGCGCTGCACCAAGGACTCGCCGCAGCCTGGGCGGACATCTCCCCGCCATGGATCCAGGAGTTCAAGCACATCCTTGATGGCCATAGCTTCATATTTGCTAGATAGCTCAAATCATTTGAGACTCGTTCCACAGTGCTGTTGTCGGCTATCATGTTGATCCCCAGCAGTCTTATCGTTATTCCAGTTCGTTAGAAGAGATGATTTTTGTTAAACAAGCGAATGATTTGGGCATTCATGTTATGGATGGAACATTTCTGGGAGAGCGAAGGGAGAGTGCAGAGTAAGGTACATGTGGCTGAGCATTTATTGCGGCCTGAGGCAGCGAGTTTGTAGTGCAAGAAGTGGCGCCAACTTAAATGAGAATCGCGTGAGTTGCCGACTGCCGCGCGCAACGCGAAAGTCGAAACTCCAGAAAAAGGCACATCACAAAGTAAAGCTCAGCAGCTGATAGCTATTTGACCTCTGACTACACTTTGATCATCACATACAGTGTCGCGATTCCTCTGTCTCTTCGCTCTTAACGCTGAAATCAGGAGTTGCGAATTGACATTCAAGGGCGAATTGCTCTAAAAACCCTCCACAATGTGAGTTACCTTTGTCGCACGCGCTCTTTTTGACTCGTCATGCTCAACTCATTTGTAGGGAGGCTTTTGACAACATCTACCTCGACCTCTCAAAGCAACCCGGAAAATGCAAGCTCGCTGAGAGTGGGTTGGGATGGCGCCCTTCTGGCGGAGGTGATACATTCACTCTTGATAGCAACAATATCGGCGCAGCTCAATGGAGCCGGGCAGCGAAAGGATTTGAGCTGAAAATTCTATCGCGTTCATCGGGTGTGATTCAATTAGACGGGTTTGACCAAGAGGTAGGACTCGTGGCGAAAACCAACCTTAAATGGTAGACCTGGGGACTGTTTTACTGACTTTGAGGATTTCGAATAGGACTTTGAACGATTGAGCAAGGCTTTCAAGATTTGGTACGGCATCAATGTTGACAACCGCGAGCATGCACTACGAGGGTGGAATTGGGGTAAAGCAGAATTCACAAAGGCAGAACTTGCTTTCAACGTCCAGAACCGACCAGCATTTGAAATCCCCTATTCGGAAATATCGAACACAAATTTGGCGGGAAAGAATGAGGTCGCAGTCGAGTTCGCTCTTACATCAGACGGCGACGCCAATGCCCAACCTTCTGGAAGCACAAAGAACCGCGGTCGAAAAGCTGCCGCGGGTCCGGATGAGTTAGTCGAGATGCGTTTCTACATCCCGGGGACAGCGGTTAAGACAGAGAAGGGCATCAAGTCAGAAAATGATGAAGAGAACGGAGAAGAGGAGGAAGAAGGCGAAGAACAGAATGCGGCGAATCTCTTCTATGAGACTCTTATGGAGAAGGCAGAGATTGGCGATGTCGCTGGTGACACCTTTGCTACGTTCCTTGATGTTCTTCATCTTACACCTAGGTACGTCTCTCTATTGAGCACGTCTTTCAGCGATTTCATACTAAAGAACCCTGCAGAGGTCGGTTTGATATCGACATGTACGAATCCTCCTTCCGACTTCGCGGCAAAACATACGACTACAAGATTCAATACGCCTCCATCAAGAAATTTTTCCTACTTCCTAAGAACGATGAGATGCACACACTCATTGTATTAGGTCTTGACCCTCCTCTACGGCAAGGTCAGACTCGGTATCCTTTCCTCGTCATGCAGTTGAAGCTCGATGAAGAAATCAGCCTGGAGCTCAACATGACAGAGTCAGTTTTCCCCGAAAGCTTATTGTGATGTCGAACTTGGAACTGATCCTTTGTAGGGAACTATTGGAATCCCGCTACAAGGATAAGCTGGAACCTCGTTACGAAGAGCCGATTCATCAAGTCGTCACCAAGATTTTCCGTGGCCTGTCTGGCAAGAAGGTCATCATGCCATCAAAGGACTTTGTCAGGTCAGTCATACATATCCTTGACAATTTGCCTGATCCGTGCTGACTACGTGCAATAGCCACCACGGACACAGCGGAGTCAAATGCTCGATCAAAGCCAACGAAGGTCTTTTGTACTTCTTGGATAAGAGCTTGATTTTCGTCCCCAAGCCCGCTACTTACGTGCAGATTGAGAATATTGCTGTCATCACCATGTCCCGTGTTGGTGGCGCCGTGTCGGCAAGTAGAACATTTGATATCACGGTCACATTGAAGGCTGGAATGGGAGAACACCAGTTTAGTAACATCAACCGGTATGCCATTTCCAGAACAACATGCCACTAGTGTCACTAATACCTACCACAGTGAGGAACAACAACCCCTTGAGGAATTCTTCAAGGCCAAGAACATTCGGTTCAAGAACGAGATGTCAGATGATGTATGTCTACTCCAACAACTACCGCAAATTTCTGGTTACTAGATGCTAATATATTGTAACAGACTTCGGCACTCATTGCCGCTGCCCTTGACAACGATGACATGATGTCTAGTGATGAGGAAGGTGGACGGGCCGATCGCGGCTCAGCAGATGAGGATGAAGAATCTGTTGACGAAGACTTCCAGGCAGAGTCTGAATCAGATGTTGCAGAGGAATTTGATTCTGAGCACGAAAGCAGCGGCAGCGCAAGTGACGCAGAGATGGATGATGCTTCGGACGCCGGCGATGATGATGAGGATGTGGACATGTCAGAGCAAGAGGAACGGCCTAAGAAGAAGAGCAAGACTGGGAAATAGTTCGATGCGTTCTGGACAAAATTGACATACTAATGACCATGGTTGTATAGTGGATACAATTGGAAGCGAACTCTCTTTCCCTTCGCAGAAAGGCTGTACCATCAATCTACTGACCGTCATGGTAACCTACATTGAATTCTGATGAAGTACGACACGCGATTTTCAGCCAATATCTAGTCTATTCTTGATTGCAAATCAGAGGTCTCTTAGTGAAGGCTCGGGTCACTACGTATTGTATGAGCTCACTTTTGCGTTCTGATGTGTCACATAAGCAATCGTCTGTCGCGGCGGCTCTTCCTATCTTGGGCACGACTATTGAATTGAGCCGGAGAAAAAGACCTTATCCCAAGCAGGATTCGGTCTATTACTTTGGACAGAGGTAGACCTCATTACTCGGGTCATGCTGGGAGAAAGTTCATGAGTATGCATTAAAGCCAGTCCATGTTAGTCATAACTCATCGGGATCATCGGTCTATGATGGGCAATGCATGTACCTATGTATGCAATGTAGATCTCTGTAAAGCTACAGTAGAAGTAGCAGTCAGCTCTTTGGCCTTGCGATTGTTCGAAGGACTACTTATTCTGAGCATAGAAGTTCCTTATCCTCAATCAAGCACTATCTAGTGGATCCGCCCTTCTAGGTTATGCATCCAACCTGCCTCATATCGTTTAATCATACTATATCATATTCTGTCCACTATGAAGTGCTCTCAAGACCTGCAGGTTTGTACTACATGCATACACGGCTGATGTGTCGTTTCACAACGGTGTGTGCTGCCAACGGAACAGTTTTTTATGCCATCTATCTATAACCCGGAAGATGACCTGAATATATGTCCGACATTGGTGCCATATCGGAAAGTCGTTGTCTTCATCAATATCGATTCCAGAGTATGCCCGAGTCTGGCAAAACAGTTGTATGGAGGGTTTGGCAACCAAGATTTGAATCGAAATATGAGCCAACTGCCAAGATTTCAACTTTACCGAACCACTTGAAGCTCGTCCATGGAGTGATGCTGCCCCAGGCCGCTCATCAAGTTAATGATTGGTCGCTATGATTGGTCGCTGGCCAAATTTCCCTTCGAAAATCGACGGGAAGTTCCACGGGAGGCTGTTTTTACCCCTGATTGAACAGGCAACCGGGTAGGTACCATTCGATATTACAGGTAGGACAACCTAAGGGACCAGAACCCCCGAGATAAGGTGGCTGCTGTGAATAGCTAGAACGACAGAGATGGCTGGCTATGTTGTACATAGTACACTTGGTATGAATGGAACTGCTGGGATGTTGTCAAAGTTGGATGAAAAGGCTTGATATCAATACAATGGATCTTACCTAGGTATGCACTACCGTAATTTTACAAGAGCCATGGGACGGGAACTGTTATTATTGAGGTGATTGTCAGATCGTAAGGTAAGGTAGGACGGGAGGATATGTACGGTACAGTACGGAGTAATGTTCTGAAAGTCGTATCATCGGAAGCTCGAGGTCATATTAAATGTCCTGGAGCAAAGTCAAAAGAAAGTTTTGATCCGATGCTCTATAGATGTCTCTTTTGTATAGGATTGCGCTGTTCGTCCTTTGGCAAGCCCACTGTCTTTCTGAAGTTTTAAATCTTTCTCAGTAGGTAGTCAGGAAGCGTTCAATGTCCTCGGGGTTGAGAATGAAAGCCAGGATATCTCCCGCCTTTTAGCTGTGTAGAATGCGATAAATCGATCGGGTCTTTTTTTGCTCAACTTGCGAAAGATTTATGATTAAAAGAATTAGATAGATCAATGCTCTTTTGTTTCTCAGGATGAGTATGTGCGTGAAGCTAAGATTTTGCTTAATTGAGCGAAGTGCCCCTTTCTTTGGCGGATTGGCAGTGTCTAGTGATACTAGTAGTAGATATGTAGTAGGCTGGCTCGCTCCAGCGACCACCTTTCTTCGACCTCCACCCCATCACTCTCTGCAGGTCCAGTTTCCCCTGGTTCTTCATATTGTTGTTGCTTCACTTCTCTCGTTCAACGACCCCTTCTTTTTATTTGTACTCAATAATTTTCCCTTCATAGTACTTTATTTCCCTACAATAGTTATTGTGTCTAGCTTTTTGCACACCGCCTTTGAGCTTGCTTGGGATTCTTTACCGTGGTCTTGGTCGTCCTTTACTCGTGATTGACTGATTTCACCCTTTGCCAGTGAAACGGTGGTAAGTTATGACACTTCTGGGGCTGGAACTCCTCCCTGCTTCTGCAAATACATTTGAGACTGCGGCATCAATTCATTCATTGCCCTTGATCCCTTCCGTGCCCCTCCTTCCCCTAGCTACGTGCAGTAGGAACCTGTGTTTGCTAATTCAGAAGGCGCTATTCAGGGGAACTTCCTTCTTGACGCTCGCTACCTTGATTGCATCCCACGCTCGCTTCTAGAATCAACCCAATAATTTTCACAATGGGTAAGCCCGCTCTCGATCTTCTTTTGCATCGAGCTACATTCATCTGTCAATCTGTCCGCCAACTGCCCGTCAATTCTTGCTTGTCATCATCCTGAGTTCTGCGTGCTACAATACAACAATGTCGGTGGCCTTGGAGAATCCCACTGTGGAGGATCACCTACCATTAGAATCTTCGAGTCCGACCCTCAGTCCGCTGCAAGAGGAGCCGGGACCGAAGAGCCAATCACTATCTTCTCTCCTGCCAGGGAGCTACCCTTCTGGAAGTGAAAGCCGAATCTCGTATCGTTTTGCTGACTCTTCTTCGGATGATGTAGCTTCACCACCCCCTCCTGCCAATGGCACTCCCGCGTCTGTCAAGGACTCTCCCGCACCTAGCAGCCCAGGGTCTCCTTATGTTGAGCGTAGCAACCCCATGGGTGCCGGCAACGCTCAGACAGTCAGCTCCAAAGATCCAAAAGCTGTGGCTCAAGCTGCCACGGACATGAAGAACGTCGTTCGCCGCAAGCTGACTGGCTACGTTGGTTTCGCCAATTTGCCCAACCAATGGCACCGCAAGAGTGTGCGCAAAGGATTCAACTTCAACGTGATGGTTGTTGGTAAGTCTTCTCAGAATCATCTTCGGAAGCGAAAACAACTATGAAGAAAAAGGAGCCCATTATTGATTGCTGACCTCACACGATAGGTGAATCGGGTCTTGGAAAGTCGACTCTCGTCAACACTTTGTTCAACACCTCCCTCTACCCCCCCAAGGAGCGCACCGGCCCCAGTCACGACATCATCCCCAAGACAGTCTCTATCCAGTCCATCAGCGCAGATATCGAGGAGAACGGCGTCCGTCTTCGCTTGACTGTGGTCGACACTCCCGGCTTCGGTGACTTCGTCAACAACGATGACTCGTGGCGCCCTATCGTCGAAAACATCGAGCAGAGATACGATGCCTACTTGGAGGCGGAGAACAAGGTTAACCGCACAAACATCGTCGATAACCGTATTCACGCCTGTGTCTACTTCATCCAGCCCACCGGCCACTCGCTGAAGCCCCTCGACATCGAGGTCATGCGTAGACTGCACACCAAGGTCAACCTGATCCCTGTCATTGCCAAGGCCGACACATTGACAGACGAGGAGATTTCCCTCTTCAAGCAGAGAGTAAGTAGCCCACGCTTTTCACCGGTCATGGAGTGGTAACTAAATCCTGTCACCCCCATTAGATTCTCGCAGATATCCAGCACCATTCGATCCAGATCTTCGAGGGACCCCGCTACGAGCTTGATGACGAGGAGACCATCGCCGAGAACCAAGAGATCATGTCCAAGGTTCCTTTCGCCGTTGTTGGTGCGAACACCGAGGTCACCACAGCTGATGGCCGTAAAGTGCGCGGCCGTAGCTATCCTTGGGGTGTCATTGAGGTCGACAACGAGGAACACTGTGACTTTGTCAAACTGCGCCAGATGCTGATCCGCACTCACATGGAAGAACTCAAGGAGCACACCAACAACTGGCTCTACGAGAACTACCGGTCCGACAAGCTTACCCAAATGGGTGTCGCCCAGGACCCAAGTGTGTTCAAGGAGGTCAACCCAGCAGTCAAGCAGGAGGAGGAGCGTGCTTTGCACGAGCAGAAGCTCGCCAAGATGGAGGCAGAAATGAAGATGGTCTTCCAACAGAAGGTTGCGGAGAAGGAAAGCAAGCTGAAACAGAGCGAAGACGAATTATACGCACGACATCGCGAGATGAAGGACCAACTGGAACGCCAACGCCAGGAGCTGGAAGAGAAGAAAGCCCGGCTCGAGAGTGGAAGGCCGATCGAAGAGAAGGGGAAGAGGAAGGGCTTTTCTCTCCGTTAAGGTTGCTACCCAGTGACTGGAACTCTGATGCTTCTCTTCAAAGAGCACTACCTTGGAACACCGAAGGTATGCAATGCCGTCGGAGACCTTCCGGTGTCTCTACGTTTGATCCTGCACGACTGTTGATTGACCGAGCGCTCATTTCGACTTCCCTCCATTCTCGTGTGTTTATTTGTTTCACCACGCTCCTTGAAACTCTTCCTTCTCGTATCTGCTTCTTTCAGTAACGACTCTACCATTTAATTGCGCGGACCAAGAAAAAGAACTCGTCACCCTTTCTTTTCCTTTTCCAGCAAGAATCGATACAACTTTAATTGAGACTTGACTGGGAGATGCGTTGGAACATGCGAACCGCGAGCGGACAAGTAATTCGTCTGCTTGCTCGAGTTGTCCCTTTGCTTCATTTGCAGGATTATGAATGAGCAGGGGCTGTGGCCCGCTCAGGTCGATCAACCGTCTTACGCCCATTTTCCACTTCGCGTCATGTACTTTCGCCTACGTTATACCTGGTGTCTGCCTGTTTCCTATTCCCCAATGTGGTCAATCACTCTTTGTGACATTCTATTCTCTTGCCCTCTTCTGCCCTTTTCGTTACTCATTTTAGTGAAATACCTCACCCTCGACCATCTTTCTCTCGATGTCCCATTTTCTTTACAGTCTGCTCTGTTCTAGTTGTCAATTTCAAGTTGTCGTCAAAAGTAATCTCGGTCTTTCGCTAGATTTCTTGCGCCGTATGTGTTGGGGATATAATGTAGCGGAGAGCAGAGAAGCGACTTCAACAAGTAAAGAAAATCAAGAAGAAGAAAAGCAGATGAGAAATTGACGAACGGCGTTGAACAGACTTGTGTACTCGCATGGTCGTTCGAAAACTTGTATAACAGAAGCTGAGATTTGCATCGAATATCCGTATGGCCAGCAGTTGCATCATCCCGAGGCAGCACTCGACGTCACTCCGAACGATGACGAGGCGGAGTAGAGCCGCGCTGAGCTTCTGCCCCGTTCTCCAGCTAAACCACTTCCAATCCTCCGTTAGACTAGGCGCACACCCCAAATCGCAACCCAGCATCGCCAAAACCCTCTCCCCGCCCAGCCTCCCCTCACAGTTTATCGACGGATTATTGAGCCTGCCAGCCCTCAATTAACTGCATCTTGCTTTTTAATACCGAAAACGTGTCCCTGCTATTCCATTGTCACTCCTCGAATTCGCAGTACCTTTCCTCCCTTCCTGCTTCCTCCGCCTACGCAACACTCTAGATAACAACTATCCACACAGCGCTCATGGCTCCTCCACCTCCCTCGAACTTGCCACTTCCTGAGAGGCTAAAGGCTCTCGTTCAAACATTGCAGTATGTAGACTGCATTGCACATTGATCTCAAGATTTGGATACTGACGAAGATGGCGTGAACTCTATAGATTTGCTTGGTTTGTTGGGTAGGTCTCCGTGTATATTGCAGAAACAGGCACTCCATCCGCCCCCGTCAATGACTCGGATTATGAATTGATTTCATCCTCGATTTGTCTCGGCTCCGTCAAAGCACATCAACCCTGCTATTTTACCACCAGAGCCCCTTCGAAGGAGGCATTAGTATTAGCTGGCAAGTTCACTGACGAGCTACAGACACGTGACGCTTCTCATCTCGGTTTTCCGTTACTTGTTGTCCTACGTCACCTTCAACTACTACTCCTCCGCTGCACAGGTGTCTTATCGCCTGGCGTTTATTGCGGCTGCCGGGACATATGGAATTGTGGTATACAAGGCACACATCGCCCGAGGCCGTCTGCAGGGCAGCGTTCCCACTATCGCGTTGAAGCTCGCTGGAGATGAAAATGTCCAGTACCTTGGTGAGTGGCTTCTCGGCGGTGCATTGCTATAATGGCTTCTCGGACAGCCTTAGCTTACAAAGTTACGTCAGGAATGGCTTTGGTCTGGCTCTACTCTCGCCAGATCCCTCTCGCTCTCCTTCCCTTCACCGTGTACTCCGTTTTCCACGTTGCCACCTACACCCGTGCCCACTTGATTCCTACCCTGCAGCCCCCTAGCCAGGCTGCGGCTGGCGCAGCCTCTCCGTCCTCCCCTGGCTCCCCCAAGCCTGCTGCGAAGCAGTCTCCTTTGGCAGATACCATTGGAAGATTCGTCAAGCAATATTACGATACCAGCATGGATCTTGTTGCTGGGCTCGAAATGGCGCTCTTGTTCCGATTGGTGGTGTCCCTACTCACCTTCTCCAAGGGTAGCATCGTCCTCTTTTTCCTCTATCTGGCTTTCTTCCGCGCCAGATATTCCCAGAGCTCTTTTGTCCAGCAGGCTGTCCGTCATTTCACCGCCAGAGTCGATGCCTCAGTCTCTCACCAGAGCACTCCTCCCGCAGTTCGCCAGGGCTGGGAACAGTTCAAAAACTTCGTGCGTCAGGGATACGAGGCCACGAATCTGAGCCGCTACACCTCCGGCGCTGCTGCCAAGAAGCCTCAGTAATTCAGATTGTTGGAAATGCTGGCAACGTCTGTAACGAAGAGCGGGAAATCCTGTCAAGGTTTTCTTCCCTGGAATTTTCTTGGGGTCGGTTACAGATATTCATTGCCATCACTGATGAATTTTAACGAATTTAAGAACCACTGGTCTGATAATGATCAGAACTGGCCTGTGGTTGCGAAGATAGCAGCTGGTGGTGAAAATTATGCGAGAGAAATGGCTGAAGTGTGCATGTGGGAGCAGGTATAGGATGTAGCCTCCTTTTTTCTTTTGTGTTTCTTGCAGAGATACCGCAACTCTTGGATGTGCAAGATGGAACGAGATCTTCAGTGCATCTCATACCCTCATTCACGGTGCGATTATATTGTGCTTGTCCTTGGTCCTCAATTAGCCATTGCACTGTCTTGGTTGTATCGTTCTTAAATAAGCATATCACGTCTGTTAATCGGCTTTCGAAGGCTCGATAGTGACATTAAGATTTCTTGATATTTTCGCTGAACATGTACACTCCCGATGCAGTTGTCTTTCCTCAGTAGGATCAACATTTTCCTAGGTTGACCAGGAATGGTGCCTGAGGCTGTCAGACGGGCTCGGGCGGCGGAGAAAGCGGAAAACCGACCGAAATTTTGGGGACTTTTTGCGGTATTTGCAAGAGGCCGATTGGAAGAAACAACCACCCTTCTTTTCTTGTTTGGTATATCGAGAGGTGCGATGTCACCGATTCTCGCCTCTCCATTCTCTTCAGAACTTGTATAATATTGCAACTGTATTCTTTTGCGCTTGATTCTCAACTTCGCTCTCATCTTCCCGTCATCTTCGCTCGAGGTGGCGTGCTGCCCTAGATCTACGCCGCCGCATCTCAACCCCCGTGGTCTGGCCCGCACCACGATCTGGTGGATTGCGGTGTCCTTGCAATGAGCTTGACCTCGCGCGTCTTCAGCCTGTTTTCGACGACAGAGACATCTACATCTGATTCACCTGCGTCGACGTCATCATACTTGCAGAACGCCAAGAACGGCGACAATAATGCTTCTCAGAATGCTTCTAGTCCGATGAAGAGGGAAAATGGTGCTCATATACAACAAGATGCTTTGATAGATGAAGAGGAGGAGCCCCGTCCTCCATATCTTCATGTATGTCGACATAGTCGCAATAACCTGGCTCGTGGTGAATTGGGGTAGTCTGCTTTATCCCATCAGAGTGGAAAACCCTTGCGACGGGCCCTTTTATCTTTATGTGCTGATGAATGGATTTTTCTTGAATACAGGCAATGCTTGCCGGAGGTACCGGAGGCACTTGCGGCGATATGCTTATGCATTCGCTAGATACCGTCAAGACCCGGCAACAAGGCGACCCTAGCTTCCCGCCGAAGTACACCTCCATGACCTCTTCGTATGCGACCATCTACCGACAAGAAGGATTTTTCCGCGGTCTTTATGGTGGTGTCACCCCCGCCCTCCTTGGTTCTTTCCCGGGAACTGTCATTTTCTTCGGGACATATGAATTCACCAAGCGATGGATGTTGGATGCGGGGATCAACGCGAATGTTGCATATTTGTCTGGAGGTATGTGGGAGATGATCCATTGGGAGAGTTGGACGTGCAATCATGTTGACATCAGTTTTTTTTTCTGTTAGGGTTCATTGCGGACTTGGCCGCTTCTGTTGTATATGTTCCCTCGGAGGTGTTAAAGACACGGCTGCAACTCCAGGGGCGCTATAACAACCCCTACTTCAATTCTGGGTATAATTACCGCTCGACCTCAGACGCGCTGCGAACGATCGTTCGACAAGAAGGGTTTTCCGCGCTCTTCCATGGGTACAAGGCTACCATTTTCCGTGATCTACCTTTCTCTGCTCTGCAGTTTGCCTTCTACGAACAGGAACACCGCCTCGCAAAAGAATGGGTAGGGTCTAGAGATATCGGTCTTGGGCTAGAGATCTTGACTGCTGCCACTGCTGGTGGAATGGCAGGCGTGATGACCTGCCCAATGGATGTCGTAAAGACTCGAATTCAGACTCAGCAGAATCCAGATGCTATCAAGCCTACTTCCGCTTCGTCCAAGGCCCCGGCTGAGCACGCATCTACCAAGGAGACTCCCCGGCAGCATACTTCAGGCCAAACCACTTCAGGCCTCCGCACTCACTCCCGGCCAATCTCCACCGGAGGAGCTTCTACTTCGGTACGACCCCCTGGAACGCCTCGCCTGGACACCTCGTCATTCTTCACTGGCTTGAAGATGATCTACCAGACTGAAGGGCTTTCCGGATGGTTTCGTGGTGTCGGCCCACGAGGCGTTTGGACCAGCATTCAAAGCGGGACGATGCTGGTCATGTACCAGTATCTGCTGAAGCAGCTGGAGGCATGGCAGACTACTGGGGAGACGGATCCTCTTTAGCCGAGCTCATTATCTTCAACTTAGTAGAGGGAGATCCTCCTTGTAGATACATTCGCATCGCACCCGGAGCATATGTGTGCACCTTGGCAGGCTATGTTTGCAGGGCGTTCTGGCGGGGTTGTGGCATGTTCATTTTCTTCCCCTTCTGCATCGGACCAACCTCTCCTCACTATTGCGCATCATGACAAGATGACGGAAATCGTCGCTGTCATTGTTGATATGTATATGTACCATTCTGGAGAGGTCTTGGTACGGCCTTCTGTTTGTTTCTTTCTTCTATCACATAGACTCCTAGACGATGCCTAATTATGCGACGTGTACCATAGACCAATCCTCCCTTTCTCTTTCCCTTCGTTTATCAAAAGAAGACAAAGCACCCGAGCAGCAATAGAATGAGTGAACCATGTTCTCGAGAATAGATAATAATGAGAAGAAAGAACAAAGAAACGTGAGAGGATTGACCGTTGATCGCTCCCGGGCCAATGACAGCGAGGCTGCCGAACCACGCTAAGCGACGGCGATGGGACGACCACAACAACCGGCCAAATGTAAACAAAGCGCCCCCAGCCCCACGAGTCCCCCCCCTCAGGCAGTCAAGCCTTCTGTTGTCCCCGGCGGTGATGCAACCACCTTTGTCTCTCTCCATCCCCATCTACCTTGGTTATTTATTGGATTGAAACCCTCGATTTCTCCTGGTTTCATATTTGTTTACCTTGTTTGCTCTGCACTCGGTATCAATCTCAATAAGCGCTTCCAGTATATATAAACAAACCCATCCCTTACTCTGTGTTCTGCGCCCGTCGCATGGTCTCCACAGTCTTGGTCTACCCGTCTACCCGCGCGCATCACCATGTCAAACGCATTGAATTGGCTGAAGAAGCTACGCAGGGCTGAGGTCAACGACCTCGCGCAAGCTGCTGGACTTGATGAGTATGCTCCCGGTAGGCAGAATAGTGATACAGCGCACTTCTAACCTGTGCGCAGCTATGCGGATTACGGCAACAAGGACGCGCTGGCCGTCGCGCTCAACAAGTACCTTCAAGATAACCAAACTATCCTGATCAATGTTCCCGAGCTGAAGGAATACTGGGCGCGCGCGTCTTCATCATCGCCTGCGCGCGTTACTTCCCCGGTCAAGAAAGCCGTTGGGGTCGACGTCACGCCTGCCCCGAAGAAAGCTACGGCTGCCACACGGAAAGCCACGCCTGGAACAGCGCGTCGGAGACAGACACAACCAAAAAAGGAGGAGGTTGAAGTGACGTAGGTTTCTACCCTCTCGTATTCTTTCCGATTCCTTTTCCGTCGCGTCGTCGCATTGCCGGCTTTCGCGATAGCTTGGGTATGCGCGTGTAGCTTTGGCGACAAATCTATTGACTTTGCTGCGTAGGGACGAATCAGAAGCTTCGGAAGCTTCGCAAGCTTCGACACCGAACCAGGCTGCCATTGCTGTAACTAAGACTCCTGTGCGCTCGCAAATCACTGTCGAGCCTCCACTATCGCCTGCTTTGGTCACAGATGCGATTGATCGGCAGACCGCTGAATGGCGCGAGCGCATCAACGACGCGTGGACCCGTTCGGGCGTACAGGAAAGCTCCAGCTGGTTGCGCTCGAAAATGAGCAGCGTACGAGCTGTGGAGACCATAGTGATGGCCGTTGAAGGCATTTTTGTCATGAAAGATCTCATCCCAATCCGTTATCTGACCACTATCCCCGCTGTGCCAGCGATCAATAGCCCCGAGTTCGCGCTTAGGGTACCTGATCTCTTCATGCTTGTGGATGGGGCCTTTTGGGCCCCTTTCTCCCTGTGGCTGCTTACGAGCTACCTTCTACCATTGCTCTTTGCTTACTTTTTCAACATCAGCTTGCAGACAAGCGGCAGTCCTGTCCCTGAAACGCGCAAGGGCCACAAGGCGCGTCCTGAGTTCGATCCGCTCAGTTTCAATATCGCCAAGGCCGTCATCGCGTACGTGGTTTATGCGAATCATTTCACCTTTATGGGTCTATACAGCAACTTCTCCATTGAGAGGGTGAATGTATCTGTCCCCTTCCACTGGCCAGGCATGCTTACCACTGCTGCAATTGGCACTATTGGCACTGTCTACGAGGCTATTCTTCGCAAGTAGATACATATATATATATATATATATATATATGTGCTTCGAGGTGTGCTGGTCATTGTCTTGCGGCGGTGTCCGCTCTGGGTTTCGTTGGATGATGCGTTCTTGCGCGGTTGGCGCAAATTTTCCGGCTCATGAGTCGAAACAATATACCAGCAAATTAACGGGAAAAAGAATGGGGAAAGGGCGAAGAGTGAGGGGCGGGCAGTATGAGATAGGGGCAACAGGTCTATATTTCTGTGAACAAGGTGGCTTCTCGCTCCGCTCAGGTGTCTGATTGAGCTGAAGCTCATTTCTTGGATATCTTCTTCTCGGGTTTAATACGGCGTGATGTCTGTCTGTCTGGGTCTTGCTTGCTGCAGTTTCTTGGTCCTTTTTGTACTCGTTTCAGAGGAAGGCGCATTGGTTGTGTCTCTGGATGTCGTTTTCTTGTCACTATACTCAGTATATTCGATCCACTTGGTTGGTTTTGGTGTCACGGAATCACTTGATCAATATATTATTTAAGGGCTTCCAAACATATGGAATCCTGGCAGCTCTAGTCCGCAGATTCGGGATAACCGAAGTCTTCGTAACAAACTTCCGTCTATGTACTGTATCTTGGGTATATACACATGTGTCAACCACCATCCCAGCATGAGACTATTTGAACACAAACACAAAGAGAAAAGGAAACAAAGCAACTTCGGAACCGAGACTCCATCACCGCATTCTCTTAAACCTCTCCGCCAGCTCCAACGTAAATAGAACCGGAACCCTTGTGTCGACAGCCACCTCATCAGCTCGAATATGGTTACTCGTACTAATCTGGCCCCCAATCTCAGTCAACCAGTCCTCCACATCCCACTCAAATCCACGCGTCGTGATCCTCGCCGGTCCAGATAGAGGAATAATTCCGACATTCTCTTCCAGCAGATAATATTCCTCCTCCCCCTGCTCAGGACACACACCAGGCCTATTCGTCCTCGGCGTGCGAATAGTGTGCCTTCCCGGCTGCAGAATAAATGTGATACTCTCCTCGGAGATCAGGTACAGATCCCCCGCCGCCGGGTCACCAGCTACCTCCCGCGTCATCAGATACAGATGATGGATCTGCGAGAACGCCTGGTCAACTCTCCCGCCCAGGCCGCCCATGATGAGAATCTCCAGCCGCGCAGACGGCGACGGCGTTGAAATCTGGCGCTTAGTGATGATCTCATCTGCGTGCGCGCGGAGGTACTTGAGGCACTTGGTGAAATCCGTCGAGTATTGGTCCGGATCCTGGAGGACGGGGACGCCTAGGCCCTCATAGTGCGAGCGCACGGAGGGGCGGATGGAGTCCAGGTCGCCGATTATGATGTTGGGTAGCTGAATTTTGTTTTGTTAGTTCTGGGAGATGCTGTCTTGGTGTAGCGCAGGTGGTTTTACCTCTTGGGATTCCCTCCCGTGCTTGTGCATCATGTCGTAGAAGCGGTTTGCACCGCCGTCGGCGCAGATGGTGAAGCATGCTTGGAACGAGTTAGCCAGTTCGGTTTTGATCATGCCAGAAGGTTGTATTGAGATGTTGCACTGTGTGCAAGCACATACCATGTTTCTTCAGGACTGCAAAGGCTCTTTCGTTGATTGGTTGGTTGAGGACGAGCAACGCAAAAGGAGCAATAGGTTTGCTGGAGTCGCAGAAGAATTGAGTTGGGTCCCACTCCGTCGACATTATTGCTTGATGATTTGGATTTTCAGGACTATTTGATCAGTTTCTTATCTGAGGAGGCCTGAGATCTGTGTCTTGTACGCGGGCCGAAATGGCGATATGAGGAGGTTTCTTGATGAGGTGATGTCACGCACGTTCATGGATATCTCTGTATCTCTGGCTAGACAAGGCGATAACTTTATCAACTTGAGACTCCTAAGCCCTAAGGGCTGAATTATCTTTGGGGGTGGGGATCAATTGTGTTGAAGAACGATGCTCTGCCGCAATTAGGGAAAGTCTACCTCTACTGAAAATCTGCATGGAGGGGCTTATTCTGGATGTAGTAGATTGCAAAAGGGACTGGTGATGGTCGATCTGATAAGCAAAATGGCTCTTTATTCGAAAGAAAGCTAGCAATGAAGCCTTGACCTTGATAGCTCCAATGCTGTTATAACTTATACTACTGCACCAGATTAGTACGTTAGTCTACGATCTTGATGTTCTCGTTCACGTCATATATATCATTATGGCATCCCACTTCTAGACACTATCATTAGTCTAAACGTATCTCATTTGGTCCAAAGATTTGAATTCACATAACAGCCTCATAAGCGTAAAGCCAGTCATCGAGGCCCATGGATTGAAAACTGAATTAATCAGCCAAGCTCTCATGATTGCTTACAATCGCAAAAAGAAGACGATGGAAGTAGATACGGACGTCATCTGATTGGCCCAATCGAAACGTGACCACCCACTCTCAAAGTGGAAATTCATGAGCCTCAGGCCGCCAGGACATCACCATTTCCTCCACATCATCTTTCTCTCCGCTTCGCACCGGTCTGGCCGGCCATATCCTACTCAATTCGCTTTCGCATACCGATTGAATGTCTACATAGTCGGTTTCGTATTTATACCTTTCATATTTCCTTCATCTCTTTCTCACATCCCTTCCGCATCATGTTCCGTCCCGCGACCAGAATTCTCCTCCGCGCGCCGGGTGTCGCAGTCCGTGGCCCGGCAAGCAGACGATTGATAAGCACCGCTCCCCCAGACACCAAGTCGAGGAGTTGGAAGAGTACCGCTGTCCGTCTGGGATTGGCCGTCGGAGCTGTATACTACTATAACACCAGCAATGTCTTTGCCGAGCAGCCGTCATGTATGTGCGAAATCCCAGTTCTGGTCGTTGCCTTGATTCGGTCATAACTTTTTTCCACCTTGTACGATTGGAAACTTTTCGTCTCATTGAGCGACATTCGAATACTAGCAAGCTGCTTTACATATAAAAAATGAACCCATACTAATTGGGTTTGGTCAACGATACAGTCTCCCTCCTCTCCAAGCAGAGCAAACCGGATTCTTCCGATGAAACCCACCTCCCAACCCTCGACTCCATCAAGCCCAGAATCCGCGAAGAAAGACAAGCAACATCAAAGGCCGTCTCCCAACCAGATGCGCAACCCACACAGCAAGAGGCCCTACCCGCCTCTGAAGCCGCTCGGAAGTCGCCCCAGGAACTCGAAGACGAAGCCAGCCAGGAAGCCGCCTTCAACCCCGAGACTGGCGAGATCAACTGGGACTGCCCATGCCTGGGCGGCATGGCCCATGGTCCTTGCGGTGAGGAGTTCAAGGCTGCGTTCAGCTGCTTTGTGTACTCCACAGAGGAGCCCAAGGGCATGGACTGCATTGACAAGTTCAAGTTCGTTCTACCCCGACGTTTCTGAATCCCACTCGGCTGCGGCCATGTGCTAACCACGCTTCTTACGTGACAGGGGCATGCAAGAGTGCTTCCGGAGGTACCCCGATGTCTACGGTGCCGAGCTCGAGGATGACGAGGAGGCCGACGCCGCAGCTGCCACCGCAGCCGGCGTCTCAGAACCCAGCGAGCAGCCCGTTTCCCCCGCCGTCAGCGCCACCGCCGCTGAGATGGATGCCTCCTCTCACCCTGAAGACAAGCAGGCCCGCGCAATAGACGTTCATGTCCAGGTGAAGTCGGAAGCTACCGAGAAGGCCGAGCAGGCTGAGAGCGAAGGCCTCATTCCCAAGGCCTGGCACGATACGGAAGGCAAGAACGACGCTGTCACCAAGGCCCAGCAGACAGAGAAATGAGCAGCCCCGTCTTGATAGATAATACATGTGACGAGCAGAACAAAATTTCCCTTGTATCGGTTGAACCGTCCATGAAGGGTGGGAAGTGTGGGATTCAGGCCGTGTACCACTAGACCTTCATTGCTCTCTTTCCTGCACTATTTCCCCACGCGGAATGACCGATCTTTGTCTTTTCCATCCGTCTGGGTGTTTCTTTATCATCTCCATTTTGGTCTGCAGCCGATTCATTCTCCTGATTACCCTACTCCTGCTGTTCAATTTCTTGCCCTACCACCACCATGTAACTTATTGTACTTTATGTTCCGGCCTTTCAGCAAGAGAAGCGATAAAAAATAGAGCCTATTGTGTAGTTTACATAGCCCGTCTACAAGTGTCACTGAACTATCTCTAAGTATGGAATTCGAAAATTGAGTTCGGAAAAATAATACCTTCGTTGAACTATTGCAATCTAGTGTTCAGGACACGCAAAGTGGGAATGGTGCTTCAGCTAAAGACGGTGACCCGGCTCAAGCCTTACAACCTCTCCTTGTCCGTGCTTGCTAAGCAGCGGCACCCATATCTTGCTTCCAGCTTTCACGGATTCAAAGACTGCCACTTCAAAACCATCGCCATTCGAGTTGCTGCGATTCTGACCCCAGAAGACAAGACCGTAGAGCGTAGTAGCCTGACAATGACCACAACAAGCCCCGCTGGAATCCATCTTATGACAGCAACCGGACTTCCACATGTACCATAAGGAAGCCAGATCATGCTCTTCACAAAGTCTTCTCGAAAGTCGAGCAGCATAAGCATGGAATGTTTCCAGTCATGCGAGGACAAACGGAGGCAAGTCAACACTTCGATATGTCCATGGTCAAACATCACACGCTCTAGTGATATTCAATGGCCTCTCGTCAAAAGTCCGCTGGCGTTAACGAAGTTGACGCGCAAAAGAAAGCGCACTCAATCGTCTCAAACATTGACCGATGAGGATACACTCTCAATAATATGGAGTAATGTACAGCTGAACGAGATCAACTGTAGAACAGAGAATCACTACCAATTGACATCGCTGAGCTGGAGCTTCCTAGACCTGAAAGCTGTGCGGTTCGAGCCAGACTTATCGAGCTTCGGAGGGGTACGCTTTTCAAGCACTAAACGCAAATCAGATAACGAACACTGAGCTTGAATAGAGCGATGCTCACCGTCAGCATTGCTTTCAGCCTCGTTAGTCATTTCGTAATTGAGCACCAAGTTCTTGATTCGTTGCTGCTCTTCGCGATCCGCTTGCTGCTGACTCTTCATAGCAATTGCAAAGCTGGAGTCAGATGGGAGATCAATTGTTCGAGTCTATGGCTTGTCAGCAACATGAAATGCGTATGATTAGGAATTGCAACAGACCTGCTGCTTATTTCCCTTCTTTGTCATCAAAGAGAATGCCATTGTATTGGTTCGCTCGGGAGGCGCTTCAGTAACTGCCTCACCCGCCGAAGCTTCACGGCCAGCGCGCCTCATGGGCAGAGGAATGTCGAACACAGCCTTGCGTTCGAATCGTCTGGATTCCACACTCTCCGCCATCATTTTCTCGAATTCGCGGTCAAACTCAGCCTCGGCTTCAGGATCACGCTCCTCCTCTTGACGAGTGACAAAGATCTGCTCATCCTCGGATTCACTGTCAGTATCTTGCTCGGCATTGGGGCCAGAGACCTGCATTTATTAGCATAAGTGACGTTTCTTAAGGCAAGCTTGCCCTGATGGATGTGAAACTCACTTCAGCTTCGTCGCTCGACTCTTGTTCTTCTTCGGCCTCGGGAATTGCATCGTCCTCAAGACCGTCATCAGACGAGCTGCTTTCTGCATCATCTTCATCTGGCTCCATTGGCCTTTCGGAATCCTGGGTCTTGTAGTTCTGAGCGACTGCTTCACTGAACAACTGCGTAGCCTCCTGCAAATCAGTCATCAACTTCCACTGAGGACGGGTCACAGAGAAGGTGTCCTGGATCAAAAATTCGACGTCCATAGGCAAAGGGTCTTTTGTGAGAAAATAATACTGCGAAAATATTAGACCGCTACCCCTTTTGAAGACTGAGCGGGGAGAAGCAGTACCTGGAAGAAGATCAAGAAGAAATCCAGCTTCTTTTTAGCAGATCCACGATCGAAACAGTGACCACAAGTGTCCAGCAGAGTGCAAACTAGGCGAATCCGGAAGAAATCGTCTGGTAGATCTAAGGGGTTGATTTTTCCGGGAATCGGAGTGCCACTTTCTACAAAATATGTGAGTAATAGAAAACAACGGATCCAAAGATGCTTACCATAGCCAAAAGTGACAATCCTGTACAACGTATCAAAGACCACGGGCGAGTCGATCATCTTGTAGTTGTACAACTCTCCGAGGTATTTCACTTCAGCTACACGCTTCTGGTTGAACTTGAAATCGTTCTGTTCGAGTCCCAGCGTGATCTGCTCAAGGATGTTGTCTACAACACTAATCACAAAGTCCTGGTGGTACCTATAAAGTGCACTGACAAGGATAGCGAGGAGGTGGATATTGCCGTATTTGACCTTAACCGGCTTGCTGAAGACACGCTCCAAAATATCGACCACCTGGTGGATACAAGAGGTTAGCAATTTGTGGAATGGAGGCAACCGAAGGCCTTCTCGCACACGGAGAAGGGGCGTAGAGTGAACTTACATCTTGTTCTTCCCAGTGGAGCTTTCGAATCGACTTCAGGACTTTGGTATAATTACGCTTGTTCATGTCCAGGTAGATCAGCTTGCGGATGTAGGATTCCATAGGCGTCCGCTCCTTCTGTTGAATAGCAGGTCGCGGAGGCGGGTCGACATAGTACATTGCGTTCTCGATGATCATTCTTTCTTGCTGACCCAGATGCTGGACTGTCTTCTTCCTGTTGAGTTTCTCTAAGAACGAAGCCATCCGCGGGGATGTTTCGGGATTTCGAAGCAGGTAGCGTCCGCAGTTTTCGAGAAGATGGCCAATAATCTCAATGTTCATGCGCGAAAAGTCATCGAGGGAAACCTTGAAACAGTGGAAGATAATATGCTCCGGAACGACACCGAATTTAGTCAACTCTGCAAAGTAACGGATATTGGTCATCCGGACCTGGCCAAGGAATTCTTTGGACTTTCGACGTTGAAGACTGCGAAACTCTTCATCGAGGTAAGTTATTAAACCTTGAGGAATATCCTGAAGATACTGCCCGAGGGTTGCAACCAGTCGTGAATACAAGGGCAAAAGATCGACTCGGCCTTTTGGGACATCTGACACAGCCTTGATGAGCCTGTTCCTCGACGCCTTGGAGTTGAGAAAGCAGAATTCAAGTGCCAGCTGATCAACTTGATCTTTTGTTTGGAGATCAGGGAGTTTAGCCAAGAGGGCATCTACCTGCGCTCCGACGGTCTTGCTGGCGATAGCGGTAGACTGATCTTCTGCCTCCGCACCAGACTTCTCTTCCGATGTTTGAGTTTGGCTTGCGTTCTCAGGCTTCTCTGCACTCAAATCGGGGGTAGGTTCGCCATCTATCTTCTTCTTCGCAGCATCGTCGGAGTCGGACTTTTTCTTCTTGCCGTCTTCAAGCAGAACCGACGGTACCTTGCCTTTGAGATCAACCAAATTTTCATAGAAGCGCCGTTCCTCTTCGTCCTCCCAGATACCGGGACCTTCACCCTGGCCACGCAGGTATTCCGAAGTTTTCACAAGCCCGATTCCACCGCTCGAAGCAGAATCAGCCGCTTCTTGCTCAGCCAAGGCCGGCATTTCCACCCCTAGAACCTCGCACAACACCTGAGTGTTTGCAACCAGTTTCTCCAATGACTTGCTCTGCTTATCAAAATTTGCTTGACGGTCCTCGAATATCTCGCCACTCTTGACGTAGGCTTCCGCATTTCGACGACTCTGGGCTGCCAATGCTCTCTGGTCGCGAACGACGTGCGCCTTGACATCTTCCAAATACCGATTCAGAATACTCCTGAAGCGAAGCTGCGTTTTCTCCGGCACAAGCGGCGGGTCATTCTCGGCGGCCGTCGCATCGTCTTCACCATTCGCCGTCTCTGCAGGAGCAACGGAGGTCGTGGCCCCATCCACATCAACCGTCTTCCGACTCTCGTCGACCATGTTCGCTCCGAGAATATCCCAACTAAAGCTCTTGGCAAATAACACGGCAAGTGGCAGATTGGCATGATCGCGGTCGTGACCAAGAAGATCTTTCAAAACCTCCAGGGGGAACGGTTCGGCTTCCTTGTCGTGATCTTTGGCTGCAGACGGGGTCGCCTTGGGCTTAGAGACAGCATCTGTCGCTTTACCACCGATACTGACCACACCATCCTTGCCCTTGGCGCCCAGATCCTCCGGTCTCTCGATCTCATCCAGGGTCCTCAGGACGCCGACAAACCATAGTTCCGTCACCACCCTAAGCAGCACCCGATGTCTGGAGAGCCTCTCTTTCTCTTCACGCTCGCGCAACTCCTGGCTGAGGGTTTTGAGCTGCGACTTGTCAGGTGTGCTGAGGCCGCGACCTAGCAGCCAACCGATCTGCCTCGTGAACTCGCCCGGTCCAAATCGCTGATGCAATGCGCTTGTGACTTCCACGCCCGCGGCGATCTCTCCGGGGGACTTAAGCTTGCAAAGACCCTCGTAGCATGCGGAGATGATCTCGGAAAGGTACTTGTGGAGCGACAAAGTGCGGATATCGGTCAAGAAGGTTTGCAGGACTGAAGCATTGATTCCTGTTCGGAGACGCTTGATAAAGGCCGTGTTCTTCTTCAGCGACGAATCAAGCGATTTGCTGACCGGAAAGAGATCTGTAAAAATAGATCGATACGTAGTTAGATGACTGTGAGAGGAAAGCGTCCAGCGGGGTTTGTCATTGAACGGGGAGGTAATTACCACTCTCTCCAGCCCATGCTCGTTCATTCAGATCGCGGAGCTCCCCTAGATATGCCAGAATTGTCAGATATCAAATAGAGTTTTTGTTGAGCTTCAAGTGATTTGAGAAGAAAATGCGTACGCTTTCTCTGACGTTCCATCTCTTATTGCCGGCTGCTGTCCGCAGCGATTTTAACTGTCGTGGGGTCCTTTCTCAGAGTCCGGAAGGAAAGCGCATAAGTGACTTGTACGCCACATTGGTGAAGCACGGCGAAAATAGCGCGCAGCGTAAGTATAGCTAAACGCCTTTGTGCGTCAAGTGATAAAATGATTGTTGAAAATGAAGATGATTCTTATTTGACCGACTGCGGCGGCGAAGTGGGATCCGAAGGCGGTCCTGGCCGTGAAACTGAACCCTTTGGATGTTGCGGAGTTCGTGCGCTATAAATTCCAGCAAAGTGCTCTTGATACCCAGCTCAATGCATTTTTTTTAATTTGATTTTTCTCTTATGTAAACTTGGTTCAAAATGTCAGAGACGTATTAGAATTGTAATTCCAGTATAGCGAAGGTGCTGTACTTTTTTTGGTCATGCTCTTGCTTAATGAGGGACTGATATGAACATCGCCTTTACTGTCTTATGTGATGAACAAACACACTTCATGCTCATAGAATCCAAGTCCTTAGCAGATGCCTACTGAGCTTCATCCTGAGAAACATACGTTATCCAACACCAATCACAAGAATAAGGCTCAAAAAGATCGATTCAAAAGAGACAGCTACATATTACATATCCTGCAATATCTCCGTGAATCCCGTCTCTTTCCCTCTCTCTGTCGCTAGCAGCCTAGCTTGAAGCTCGTGTTTCTGATCCTGCTCACTCCAGCTCTGTTGACGGTTGATCGTCGGCTTCCACGGCTTCTCCGAAGAGCGGCCTTGAGAGCTGGCACTTGGTGGACTGGAAAGAGGCTCACTGTTTCGGCTCACGGACGGATTCGCAGGGACCAGGATTGTTTGAGATTCAGAGGTAGGTTCACTGAATGGTCCCTGATGGCCTGTGGACGACATTGTTCTGTTGGGCAGGCGATGCTGTAGATAGCCTGGGCTATACTACTGATGTGGGGCTTTTCTGCCTTTGCTGTGACGTGATGGTTTAGGCATTGGTTCAGTAACTGCGATGTCAAGGTAAACTGACTTACTTAATCGAGTATATTATGATGGAGTTCTTCAGGCACACGTCTCCAAAGTGGATTTGGATTAGCCAGACACAAAGAACATTAGAGATCCATTTGACAGTTTAGAGGGATTAATTTAGGTGCCAGGAACTCATTGTGACACGGAATGTCATGCTATGTCATAGGTTGTGGCGACTGTAAAAGTTACTTAGGCCAGTCTCAATCCTAGCAGGATATCAGACTTTTTGGGACTGATGCAGGCTTCATTCAGTCTTGTTACCAGATAGTGACAAGTTCTTATTTCTACCACTCTAGGCCCAACATCAAATGATATCAGAACGGGAGGGGGTTTCGTGCATTATTGCGAAAAGTCCTTGTAAGATTGTCGTTCACGTGATGTCAGTGATGAGACCTCAAGTGATCGGATAAACGATGGACCGAAATGTAAGAAGTATAAAAGGAAGCAAATGGTCCAAAGGTCAGAACTACAGGCAATGTAGTGATGAATACTTTTATTCTTGGAAGAGTCCTCATACCATACAGTCATCGAAGAGCCGAGCTCGTCTGGTGCATGGAAAGAGACACCTTGCTGACAAGAAGATTTGCAAAGAGACTCGGTCCACGCAACACTATCAGTATTTCCATATGACTGATCATACTGGAACCCATCAGCTTGCATCATTGGTCCGATCATCAGCAAAGGGACATGGTACGAAATCGCACGGGTACAAAAGAACAAAGCGCACCTCGACTGTTTGAGGCGCAGATTAAGCAAACAAGGCATCATACCTAGATGAGAAGAAACGATCCACCATACATCATACACCTTCGTACAACATAGAAAAATCAAACAGGGTATGCCCACGCCACGCTATGCGAGTCCTCGAACTTGAAGAAAAGGAAATAACAAGGGTAATGAAACTATGTACTAAGAACAGTTACCGCAAATATTTTAATAGGGATATCGGCGAATACGACGCGTTCTTCGTCTTCACAGAGTTGTTTCATTTTGGCTTGCGCCAGAAGTATTGCTGTCCAAAAAATTAGCTGCATGACTGACGATCTAGTCAGGGACCCAAGCATACCTTGTGTTGCTTTCGGCAGTTGCGAAGACCTGGTTTTCTGAGATCATTCACAACTGCTTCACGTCGCATATCGTCGTCGTCGAAGTCTGGTATATAGTAGTATTCACTTTCAAGTGGTTTGCCAGCCGCATCTTTTCCTTCACGCGCAACCTTGCCAATACATTTAGTGGACTCTATGATGGCGCGAATCTCCTCGCTCGAAGGTCCCTGTTTGGACCGGTCGTCCCGCTTCCAGAGAGCTGGAGGAAGATTATTTAATATCGTTGAGAATGGAGTCGAAGACAGGCGGGAGAAGGCCAGTTGATTCGCCGCATGGTTCTGGATTCTTTCATAGGTCTCATCAGTCAGTCCCGACTTGCGTACTAAGCTGTCCTTCTCGGAAGGCCGTTGGGGTTGTTTGGGAGATTGAGTAGGCTGAAGAGGTTGAGAAGGGCGTGGGCCTCGCAGTGGTGATTCATCTGCGGAAAAAGATGCCATGCGAGGAAGGAGGTTCTCGCCAAAAGGACCGAAGGAGTGAATGATTGGATCATTCTCCTCGTCGTGATCCGAGAATTCATCGGGTCTGCTAAGGTCGCTCAGGTCGCTGGACTGCGAGCTTTGAAGAACACCTGTGAGGCGTGCGGATTCCTGGGCGGCTCGAGGCGACGACACATCCCGAGGAAGGTTACGACGAACAGGGGATGCCTCGTCTTCATACACAACCACCACGTTGCGCGAGCGGGTAGGAGTAAACATAGGCGAGGATGGAGGAACGAGTGATTGCACCGCAGGCGACGGAGAAACGGGGGAAGCCAGACGCTGTCGTTCTGCAAGGGGACTATCCTGTAGGCTCCGACGAGATTGATTGGGGCGTTTTGGTGTTGTCTCCTCCCAAGTCTGCTCTGAATCCGTG
This sequence comes from Aspergillus thermomutatus, assembly GCF_002237265.1. Lineage (NCBI taxonomy): Eukaryota > Fungi > Ascomycota > Eurotiomycetes > Eurotiales > Aspergillaceae > Aspergillus > Aspergillus thermomutatus. The sequence goes on along the minus strand of NW_020798061.1, from coordinate 58,391 downwards.
GAGGCATAGTCCTTCCTTTCGCTCCGTGGCCATTGCAACAGCACACGAGCGTCGTGGACATCCACCATGATGTCCGCATCTTTGATATCGGACGTGAACGTCTTCCCTTTGGCCAACTCATATGTTTTTCCTTGACAGAGAAGTTTAACCCCATTCCACCCCATGCACATTATCTCCACCCTATCACGATCAAATGGATTTGGTGCCGGTTTATAAGCGGCCTTGACATGGACCCTCGATATCATCCGGTTGGCAGACAATTGGTGGTGACAAGATGCACTAGACCTCCCCATCAAGATAGGCTCGCCACTCTCAGGAAGCATCAGTGTTGGGACAGTCGACAATGGAGTCCGTTCGGAGCCTGACTGGGCAATAGTACGACGTGATGCAGATCGTGACAATGCCATTCGAGGCGGCGAGGAGGACAGGATATGGGTCGACGAGGTTGGGACAGGAGTAGGATAGGTCGATACTATGCCATGGCTATCGCGAGCCACACGCTTCTGGGGCCGAGGAAGGGAGGGAGACGAGCTCAATGGCTCGAAAGCAGGCAACAAGGACGCAGGACGCTTCACACCTACCACAGAAGCAGCAGCAGCACTGCTCCTTGGAGGAGAAGACTCCATGATGCTATGGAACTCTGTTCAGATCAATTGAGAGGTAAAAACCAAAAAACAAAAGCTTCTAGGCACCTCTAACAAACTCCTAAGGAGAGAAGATATTGACTGAGGTTCGCGTCGAGGCCGCGTAGGGGCCTATTTCTATGGCACAATAATCACAGGACAGCAATATAAAGGAAAGAGAGAAGCCTGTCCTGGACAAAAAGGAAAGAACTGAAGCTTCCCCCCAGGATGACGACCAGGAGGTTGGGAAGCACAAGAAAATTGGCCTGCGAGAAAGAACAAGTACGAGGCATAGAAGAAAAGGGTGAAAGTTGGTGTGCGGTACAGGAATGCCTGTCGGAGCGGAGCGTCTCGTCCTTCCAGCGCGGATTTGCACGCTTACAGACTGAGACGCGTTCGATAGGCGCCGACAAGGGCTCAAAGCTCCACCGCTAACCTCGCGCAGCCTCACTGAAAGGCCATCTAAAATTATGTGTCACACAGCATGATTCTCCTTAAGATTCTCAGGCCGGGCAGAAAAAAGAAAGGGTGAAGCATGAGTTGATACAAACCATGCCTCAATGGCTCATACCTGCATACAAGATCTGTGTTGTGTATGCAAAAGGCGCGTCCGCCGCGTCTAGCCTCATGTGCTCTCGCGTCCTATGGTTCGAGTCCCCGTGACTCGCGCATGATCACGTGATTTTTCATCAGCCCTCGGTCAGTGCGTGCAGCGCTTTGCCGTAAAAGGAAACCTGGAATGCCGTCAGTAGCTTTGTTGCGCTCCATTGGATGATATCATGCATTTTTATTGGCACCTTGCTTCGCTTACTGATGACAGGACTGAGTGAGGCCAGCAGTTTTGAGCCTTCAGATGAAAAGCAAATTTAACAGCAGAGATGGTCCCTGTCATTTGGATTCCCTCGGGGAACTTTGACTAATTCGTTAGTCTAAGGGCTGTAGCAGCAATATATCTCGGTATCGCCCAAAGAGGCTCTGATATACGAATGGGTACTTTTGTGTAGAGTAATAGAATATGCCTGGTACTCAAGCCAACAGGAAGGATTCCCAGGATGCTGATTTTCGTCGACTCACATTTACACAGTTCGCACTCTCAGCATGCAGCAGCAACGATCGAAAACATACTCCCAGCCTTCCATCACCGACTGATTATTTTCTACTCCAGGAAAAAGGACAGTGCATCACTATCAATTGCGAACCACTAACTACTGCAGGTGTCATGCGTATCGCAATCCAGGCTGTACTGTGGAATGTGCCTTAGATATATAGAGGGGGGTTTATCGGGATGAGCCAGGGATACGCAAGATACACACTTGTTCAAGTACGTAAGGTATTGTCTAAAATGAGCCCCAAGTTCAATTCAAAAAAGGTTACATTCTAAGTATTTGGAAAATCTGAACATTTACCACAACGTAAGACAAGAGAGTTGGACAGTTACTGATGACCTGGAAAGACGACAAAACATGCAGGAAGCGACACTGTGCAAATGAGATGGACGAGGGTAAATAAACCGGGATACTTGGCTCTGAAGCTGGAGAATGAAATTTAACCACAATGTCTCCAACAAAAGATTGAAGACATGACAAGATGTGACAAGAACTTAGTCCACGCCACACAAGATAATATAGTAAGATACACAGAAGAAAGCAAGCACACTGGGTAATTGTTCATGAGGCGGGCGAGCGGCGCTCAATGGTCTTATCTCACAGAAAATGATCGCATTGGCTGAAGTATCCGAGGGGGCCGTTACCATCTACGCACGACGGTGGCACTACCATTGGAGCTGAGCGACTTCATGCTCTAGTAGAAGACAAAGGTGGCATCGCCAGACATGACCTCAACCTGTTGGAGAAGGTACGTAAGTCAACTATTCTCAACATGGCGGGGCGACTCGAACTTACAGTGCATCCAGAGCTGCTGCTACCGGTCTCAGAGTAGAAGACACCATTTTCATACTTGCAGGAGCCGCTGAGGTTATCACCCTTAATCTTAATGTTAAAATCAAGCTTTTCGGTCGTTGTGGGACTGTTCTGGAAGATGGAGAGCCATTTGCCGTTGTTCTGGCCGACACCAAGGTTGATGGGAGCCCAGTTACCGATAGGCTCGCTGCCATCACCCCACTGGCAACCCTTCTCAGGAGAAATGCCCTTAGGATTGACGTAGTACTGGGCAGAAGTTGTCTTGCCCTGCCACTTGTAGTAGGTCTCACCATCGGGGCAGGTCAAGGGCTGGAGCTCATTGTCACCAAGGCCAAGAGGGATGGTCTCGGATTCGGTACCTTGAAGATCGTTAGACAGGATAAAGTCTCATGGAAAGGTCAAACTAACCAGGGTAGTCAGTACGGCAAACAGCGACAGTTTCGCCCACATTGTTCTGGACGTGGACACCTCCAACACCGGGGATGCAGAGCTTCTTCGAGAGAGCAGAGTTGGTAAGGTAGAGCTTTCCGTTACGGCACTCAATACCACCAACAGACTGGCCAGTGGAGCCCTGGGTACTAGGCCACTGAGACTTCTGGTAACCGGCTGGGCAAGCATAGGAGCACATGGCGCCAGAGGTGCAGGCATCGCCAGTGACCGCCGTCACAATTTCGCTGATAACCTTGTCGGCAAAGGAGACATACTGGATACCAGACCATCCGCCGAGACCGAGGTAGTCGAGGGCAACAGCACCGTAATCGGACGGGAAGGTAGAACAGTCAAGTTCTCCATCGGGGAAGTCGGCATCCAAACCGGTGGCGGTGGAAGAGCTGGAGGCAGAGCTGCTAGAGGCGGCAGGAGTCTGGACTGTGCTCGAGCTTGAGGCTGAGGTCGAGGAGGCCGGGGTGACCACGGAAGAGAGCTCGATGAATTGGGCCGGGGCAAGGGTAGGTGTGACCTCAGGTGTGGAGGTAGGAGCAGCAGAGGAGCTGCTCAGGTTGTCACAGACGCCGGTAGGATGGTCATTGTTGGCAAACTTGAGAGAGCCATCAGCCAGACCGGCACACACCTCTTGAAGAGGAATCGCCTTTCCATCCAGCTCGTATTGCACGACGGTGGCACCCGATTCGACAACAGTCTCGCGCTTGTGCTGGTGGTGACGATGCTGGTGATGATGTTGAGCGGTCACCAGGGAACCCGCCGTAGCGAGAGTAAGAGCAACGGTATTGAGCCTCATTGTGTTCACGTTCCTAGTATTGCGCCCGCTATGTCGGTAATCTTATAGCCATGCCAATTAGCGAGCGCTCCACGAGCAAATGAATTCAGAAACATTGATTGTATGGCATTCAGTCCAGTGCATGACTGCAGATTCTCATACACTCGATGCAACAAGCGCCATTCGCACAGATACATAAGAATCAATTACAATCTTTGATGTCTCGCCGCTCAGGGGCAGACCTTGCAGAGATAAACACGGCGGTGCCACAATTTAACGTGGTGCAAATCTAAAAAACGGAACAGAATGTGGGAGGGTCGATTGCACATACCTCAAAGTCGCAGAGTGCCAGGCGCGCCTGTGTGATAAGATTCGGTATAGAAACAAGAAGTCGCCGGAGCTCGGTTTGCTCGCTGAAAGGTGTGATTGCAACAAAAGGTCGAAACCTAGAAATGAATATGAGAGTTTCAAAGAGTGAAGACGAGGTTCCCAAAAGAGCGTGCGAGAGAGAAGACGAGTCTCTCTGGTCGGATAGGAATCTCACGAGCAAGGACAGGAGGCGAAAGAGCCGGAGAAGACGGGGTTCTCTGGAGGAACGTAAGATCGCAAAAGAGAAAAATAAGGGAGGGGATCAAAGGGACTGAAGAGGAGTAAGTAGAATTAGAGAGAGACTGTTAGTTGACAATAATGGCTGTCCAGGGGAAGCGGGTACGGGACAAGGCGTAAGTACTAAGTGCAGACTGCAGACCCTTCCAGGGGGGGCTGAGAGAGCGAAAGTGTGTGGTGTGGGTGGCACTGCCGCGGGAAACAGTGGACAGACAAAGAAAGAAAGGTCGATAGTCAATAATACTACCACTGTAAGTTGTAAAAAACTAAACACAATAATAATAAAAATACTCCGTAATACTCATGCTAATAGAAATAGGGGGCCCCACTCCAAGAGAAAGACTGAAGGCTAATGGGGTCGAAGGCTCCAGGCATACGGAGTACGGAGTACAGACTAGATAGATACCGTATGGAGCACCTGGGCAGTATCTACGGAGTAAAGAATAATAGGTTCCAATGGATCTGTTGGAAGTTGGCGCCCTCCCGTTTGTTATTGTTATTGTTGTTGTTTTCTTAGCGCCCTAGAGATAGCTGGTACCTGGCCGGATGGAGATTCAATCTATGGTTGACGGAAATGAGCCTGATGTAGGTGCAGTGTGGTACGTCTTATTACTGGTAACTCATTTAATCAGGGGTACGCTGGCCGTGGTCCGTGGAAAAGGGCCAGGAACCCAAAGTCAGAAACCCGCTTCTGAAATCATCCATCGACAACGTGAGATTCTCTTGGATTAGCAGCCACAGTGGGGACGCCGACGTGTCTACAACAGTTTGTGGTGCGTATCCTGACTACTAGTCTAAGTACTCCGTACTAGTATCGAGAATCTACCTACAGAGTACCTAGGTAAAGTAGCTGAGAGCCGAGTTGACCCCCGTTGAACTCAAGAATTCCGGCCTCTAATCTCCAGGATTTGGAAGACTGGAACATCGCCTCTAAACATTTGGCAAGGGGTTGCAACTTGCTGCTGGGGATGGTCATAACCATAGGAAGGTTAGATATCCTTTCACTTTTGACCTGTACGGAGTAGGTAGCTAATTACCTAGATATCTAGCCTCCGTCTGTGATGTTTGTCCGTTTCCTGTTCCTGGCCTGAAATGTCGGCTTGAGCTTGGCGTTTGCCGAAATTACCATGGTCTGGTCTGGCCAATCAGGCTGGAACCCTTGGCACAGGCCGTGCAAAATCTGGCACATCCCCGAGCCAGGCACACCAATCAGAAATCAGAGGGCTGCTCAAACCATCCCATCGCCGTAGGGTACCTAGGTAAGGTTTCACTCCCAGCAGCAGCCAGCAGTCCCAGCGTTGTCTCATGTCTGATCCTTATGTGCCTCCAGCTCTGCATGACTGCATCTGTAAGGTACCTGCTCCTGACTGGCATTGATGACATAGAAAGGCAAATATGTTGGCATTATTGCAGGAGACAGTGATGTCAAGTTGGCAGCAATTTGCTGGCGGAGGTCTCCTTGCAATGATGAGACAAATCAACAATGGCATAAAAAAGGTTATTCCAGCTTGTCCACAAGTTACGACGCGGAGTGTACTTGCGCTTTTCAGTAAAAGCAGCAAACCATAGACTACACAGCGACTGAGGAAATACGGTTTGCGGAAACAAATCCACTTTCGATCTGCATTGGATCCAAAGTTCCTCAGGCTCCCGCAAATAGGGGGATGGTTCTTCCAGACTTCCAGTATCTATCTAACTTCGACATAAACAAAGTCAAATATGAAGTTCATGAAGTGGTTTTCAAGCAGTCGGAACTCGGTAACAGGCGGCCTAGACTAATTTGCGAATAAATCTACAGACTCCTCCTATCTTGGAGATGATGCATGTAAACTCAATTCATAGTTCCCTGGGTACAATATTACTTTATGGAGCAGATCAGACGTTGCAAGTCGCAACACCACGCCCGACCCCCGAGAGTCGAGAGACATTCCGATGGGTTGAATTAATGACCTCAATTGCTGAACATGTCTTACCTGTCCCATCCCCAGTCTCTGCTTGGTCATGACTAAGAGACCTGTACCTTACCTTGAGCACCTACCTTACCTAGGTACCTTGCTAGGATTTTATTTGCCAGTGACCGATGATTACACTGGGTACCTTACGGAGTACTCTGGATTTGATTAGATGACTAGATGATTCACCTTGGTGATCCTGCCCGATCTTGAGCTAATGGGCTATTTTACGGGGTGATATTCATAGGCTATCTCTCAAATATGAGGACCGATCTCATTCATGCAGCTTCTGCGTGCCTGTTATCTAGTATCTACCTATGGACTGTGAAGCACTGTAGATGAGCACCCAAATCGCCCCATAAATGGTACGTGGACCACCTTACCTTAGGCAGCACCCATTCAGTTAAGGAGGTGATTTAGAGACCTAACCAGCAATTGGTCAATATTTTGAGATCCATTTTACCCTAATACGAAACCGCAGAATTCCACCAAGGGGCTGCAGAAGCCTTACGATTATTTGGAGGCAATATCTCAAATCCAGTTTACTCGTTCCTGCTGCTACCAATGACCGTTAACCAAGGCTGCTGTCATAGCTGGCTGTCAAATATATGGGCGACAATGTGGCACAAAGACGCGGTAGGTGATATCATCGTCATCTGCCCGATTGCCCACGTTTCAAAACATATCGTTTCTACTGCGGGGTCATTCTGAGAGCATTATCCATAGATTGACTTGGCTCTTTGGAATTTGCTATGAAATTGTTGACCTCTTAGGCTCTAAGTATGACTATCGAGATCGAAATCTAGGGCGAATTTGACTCTGAAAGTTCGAAGCCCGGTTCCCGCACTTGAACTACTTTATTCAATTATACCAACCTGCCGAATCCAACTCTCGCCGACTAGCCAGGTAACAACATATAGTAAACCGTTAAGTATGTAAGGTAAGTTTTCAAAGCGTGTTTTCCCCCTCACTGCGGTCTCTGGAGCTTGTAGAAAAAATATTGGCGAAGCAAATGCCACTCCCAAGACCACTGCTGATACATTTGAGGCCTTTCCCTCACATGTAGATAGGGCCAGTGGGGGGTTCTCCTGAGTTCCTCCGTCAGGTAACTAGATGAGTTTTTTGCCTCTGTTGAAATTCGGAAGTCGATAGTCCTGTGGATAGGCCGGGCGAGTACTCCGTAGTCATAAGCACATTGTCAATCGTAGTATTAATGTAGTTTAAGTTCATTAGTTCGTCGAACATCAGCCAAGCTCCTGTAGATGGAGCAAGACTTCGAACTATGCAACAATTTATGGCCCAGGCATCTACCACGAATGTGTTTCATCCTCGTTGCCCCGCAGTAGCTGTCATCAAAGCGAACTATTAGGTGACACAAAGGCGAATGTCACTGATACATACCGTCCAATTCTATCTGTATCTATAATCTATACGGAGTATCTCTTCCATAATCTTATCATATCATAAGTCAGCTTGCGTGTCGGTGACAGGCACAGTGGTAGATGGACTCTGACAGACACTGATGTCAGACTCAGAGGCTCATACTCCGTACTTGGAGATCTTTCACTAACACAGAACGATGGGGATTGAACTAGAATATTGCCAAACCTTTGATAACAGGGTTTTGACTGAGATAAAGCCGATGCTGATATCTGACCTGTAAACCACCTAAGCTATAGATCTGATTGTCCAAAAAGGTGGTTGTCTTCCTGGCTCAGTTGCATATATATGTACATCCTTGCAGACGTATCTATGCGTATGAGACACCTCTTGCTGGAATCACAGAGCCAGAAACATTCTCTCAAGGACATGCACAAAGTAATCGTGCCGTGAATAGTGTAATCCTTGCTTGTATGATCTGCAGAAGATCTCAACCATGGTGTATCCTCGGGATAAGACCAACAAGACCAACAACCATATTATTGCTTGATCTAGTCACTCCTCGGATATCCCAAGAGAAGACAAGAACCAACTGGCATGCTCAGCCTTCATTTCTCAAGTGAAGATAGGAACTTTCGCTATCTAGAGATGAAACCTCAGGATGATTCAAAAGGTTAGAAAACCATGATTTTGCTGGTGAACAGCTGTCGTTCGATGCTATTTTGATGAGGGGCCATGACTAAGCAATTGAATCTATGCCAAGACCGGACAAATTTGCCTACCGCCTTCCCGTGAATTTTTTTGATTTCCATTATCGCAGAAACCAAGATATTCGAAATCTGCAACGGCAGTCAATCAGTTTACAAAATGGTGTCCTCGACAGCGCTCACCACGAAAGTGGAATCTGGGTCTCCTTACCAGCTCGAAAAGAGCCAAGTATGTCACCGCATCTACCACCTTGTGATCATCGCAAACCAGATCTCTTGCTAATCATGAGTTATCCAGGTCGCCAGAGCTTCTTCCGCACTCTTGAAACACATAAAGTCGAAACAGGAAGAGCAGGAAAAGACAGCGACAAAGAAGACACTCATTGGCGACAACGACGAAGATTCAGACGAAGACAGTCCGCTGAAAAACGAGGCGGTCTGGCTTGTGCTCACCACGAAGAAGCACGTTGTCGACAAGAACCGTTTGAAACCCGGAAAAATCAGCATTCCACACTCCCTCAATGCCTCGCCGTCGTTAAGCATCTGTCTTATCACCGCCGATCCTCAGCGCTCGGTCAAGAACATTGTCGCCGATCCTTCATTCCCTCAGAATCTTTCCTCTCGCATTGACCGGATTATTGGTTATTCGAAACTCAAGGCTAGATATCAGAGTTTCGAGAGTCGTCGTCAGCTACTCTCTGAGCACGATGTTTTCCTCGCAGATGACCGGATTATCATGCGACTGGTAAATACCCTCGGAAAGGTGTTCTACAAGTCGAGCAAGCGGCCAATTCCCATTCGTATTGCCGAAATTGAGAAAGTGGATGGCAAGAAGGTCAAGAAAGACCCGAAGAAGAAGTCAAAGGACGATGACAGTGCTTTCGCGTCCCCGGCCATTGTTGCCAAGGAAATTGAGAAGACGCTCAACTGCGCCGCTGTACAACTTGCGCCTGCCACCACGGCCGCAATTCGTGTGGGCTCATCTAAATTTACTCCGGAGCAGCTCGCCGAGAATGTCGAAGCAGTTGTCAAGGGGTTGACGGATAAATTCATTACGAAGGGTTGGAGGAACATCAAGGCTCTTCACATCAAGGGAGCTAATACTATGGCTATGCCAATTTGGCTGGCAAGTGAATTGTGGGTGGACGAGGGTGACGTTGTGGAAGATGCTGAGGAGGATGTCAAGGCCATCGAGGGTGCGAAGAATGGCAAGAAGCGCAAGCAAACTGGAGATGACGAGAAGTTACTCGAGGAAAACAAGAAGCCTAAGAAGCCAAAGGCTGATGAGGATGATGATGCGTTGTCCATGGCTGCAAGAAAAGAGAAGCTCCAGCAGCAGAAGGCTAAGGCGTTGGAGGATGGGAACGAGTCTGGTAACAAGAAGGTTACAGCCGGAGGGAAAGTGGCATCAGGACTTTCAAAGAAGAAGAGAAAGTCGATTTCATAATTGCTTCTACACTGGTGTTTCTACGGATGTTGTATTTGTCCAAGATACGGGTTTTGCCGCGGCGTACTTAATGTCACGTGTGTCAATTTTGTGATATAGACACAGGGCGTGTTCTCAATACCCCCTCGAATAACAAAAAGTCTCTATTTTTTTATGGCCTTTTATGATTTCCATATCACTCTAAAAGCACCCTTAGGGGAGCAATGTGTCCCAGAAGCGAGTACAAATCGTAGACTCAAATCATAAACTTGTAGAGGCCTCGGTCATCATAACCGAGGACACTCCGGGATCGGCGATGCTTGGCGCTCCGACGATAGCCACTGACCCGTCGGAATTATCGTCACGGTCTTTGATTCCTGTTACCCGCATTCAAAACTCGTCCTTGTTGCCAACCCAACAAGAGATCTGAGCAGGTCTCACCACTCTCGGAATACAGCACAATGATTTCCATTGCAAGACACTCCGCCCTGCGGGCCATCCGCTCGCAATTCCAGCCACCGCGGGCCTTCAATCAACCTACAGCCTCAGCACTTGCCCGCCTTCTCTCCACTTTAGCCGTGCTTGAACAGCGTGATGGCAAGCTTCAGAGCTCTTCCCTCTCAGCAATCGCAGCGGCGCAAAAACTTGGAGGATCAGTCACAGCGTTCGTGGCTGGTACAGGTGTGAAGGGAACTGCTGCTGCCGAGGCAGCTAAGATCAAGGGCCTGGACAAAGTAGTGGCGGTGGAGAACGACGCTTACGAAAAGGTTAGAGTGACCGGGGTTGTCATAAAGCGATCTCGGTGTTGTTCTTCAGGTGCTGATGGTTGTTGAAATCCAGGGGCTGCCCGAGAACTACGCTCCTCTTCTTGTGGAGAACATCAAGAAGGGCGAATATACTCATGTCATTGCGGGGCATTCTGCCTTTGGAAAGAGTCTCTTGCCTCGTGTTGCGGCTCTGCTTGATGTGCAACAGATCTCCGATATCACAGCGATTGAGAGCGAGGACAGTATGTAGCCCCGGGATTGAGTCTCGTCGGACATGTGATGAGTCATTTGCATATTAACCCGTTGATGCAGCTTTTGTCCGCCCCATCTACGCCGGAAACGCCATCCTCACCGTGCAATCGACCGATCCCATCAAGGTGATCACAGTCAGAGGCACTGCATTCCAGGGCACTGAGACTGAGGGCGGCTCTGCCGAGATCGTCGAGGGAGCTGACCCCAAGGCTCCTGCTCAGACCGAGTGGGTATCTGAAGAGCTTGCCAAATCCGAACGCCCTGATCTGGCCACTGCCTCTCGTGTTGTGTCCGGTGGTCGTGGCCTGAAGTCGAAAGAAGAGTTCGACCGCGTTATCGTGCCTCTTGCCGACGCCTTGGGAGCTGCAATTGGTGCTTCCCGCGCTGCGGTTGACAGTGGATTTGCCGACAACAGTCTCCAGGTCGGCCAGACAGGCAAGAACGTTGCGCCTCAGCTCTACTTGTGTGCTGGTATTTCGGGTGCCATCCAGCATCTTGCTGGTATGAAGGACAGCAAGGTCATTGCTGCTATCAACAAGGATCCCGATGCTCCTATCTTCCAGGTTGCTGATGTTGGCCTTGTCGGCGATCTTTTCGAGAAAGTACCAGAGCTTACTGAGAAGCTGAAGAGCCAGGCGTAAATACTGGGATCTTCTTGCAGATGTTCCTATTTATGATTTTGATTGAGCCTTGTCATGTTGTTCATTCCCTTATGCAAACATCTACAGGTGGGGTGTTTATATAACTGTATACCACGCAACTTCAACGCTATGAAATAGATTTGGAGTCTAGTCCCAACAATGCATCCTAGCCTGCTTAGATCCACGTGCGCCCGAATCGTACGAGACGTGTACAAAACAGGCCAAAAAGCTATTTGCTACTCTGTACATTGAATTAGATTGTGGACAGAACATAGCAAAGGCTAGGAAGGTGGTCACCACGCAAAATATCATCTAACGCTGTTGCAGTGCCTTCTTTATCGATGGAAAAATGTGATCGTCCGTTCAATTGACTTAAATAGATCGAGGTTATGAACCGAGATGCGTTGAGGAGACTACTGTGCAAGTTCGGAGTACTACGGAGTAGATACGGAGTACCCTGCATTTGAAGTAGCAGCGATAAGCGGCCTAGCGCGTACTCCGCCAGCGCGTCTCGAACGCGTCGTCTTATCCCACTTCTAATTGAACTATAGGGAGTGAGCTCAGATAATAGCCACCCTCCTTGTTGTTTTTTAATATAGTGCCATCGAATTGATATGCCCCTCTAATCGACCTTGATGACGACCTCTCCTCCATTGGTTCCCCCTTCATTTGATCCCGCTATTCACCTTCATTCCGAAGAACAGAACCCTCCTTCAGAAACCTTCTCCGACGATCTCGAAGCCTTGAATCTCCAGCGACAAGAGAAAATTCGCAAGAAGGTTGTTATACAGCATCGAGCTTGGAATCTATCTGACGTCTTTCGAAGTGACGAGGACGTGAGACCCGGTATGCAGCGTTGACGAGCGGGTGGGGGACGGCTGAGAATCTGACATGGAAGCAGACACTCCAACGAGAGCGCGAAAGACATTACACGAAGCGAATGAAATACCTGAAATAAACTCAAGCTTCTACTTACCCTCTTCTCCTCCCGTCACCAAGATGCCGTTCATCTCGTCCCCGGTTGCTTTCCCATCGCGCGCTGCCTCTCCAAATGAGGCGCAGAAGAGGAAAAACGATGAACAGTCGCAGTCAATGGAGCCTAAGCGGCAGAAGATGATGGGCGGCTTTCTGGACGAAGACGATGAAGACGAGGATGAGCTGGCGGCGTTCCAGGATGCTCAAATGAAGAGCCAATTTGAGCTGGAGGAGCAATTAATTGAGCAGGAGCCGGTGGACCTGCCGCCAATAGTTTCAAGACCTATACACACAGAGCCTTCTACTACGAGCGTGAGCGCTTCGATCGCACTATCCTATGACTTGCCACGAAGAACAAAGCAATTGGTTCAGATAAAGACTTGCTCGGGGAGGACACACACAATCCCTCTGAGAACTTCTAAGCCCCGAGTTTCATACGAGAGGCTCGTTGCGAGCCGCTCGGCCACGGCACCAGGGCGAGCGCAAAAAGGCTACTATGGTATTGATATCCATCGGATATTGGATGAGGCTGCAAGAGAAAGTGAACAGTCTAAAGCTTCCACAAAACTGCCGGCCCCCACGATACAGAAGTCAATCGAGGATCCTCTTGAGGGCCAGAGGAATAAGAAAATGGCAGCGGCGATGTGGACAGAGAAATACCGCGCTCGCAAGTTCACTGAACTCATTGGCGACGAGCGCATCCATCGATCTGTTTTGCGATGGTTGAAGGGCTGGGAGCCAATCGTCTTCCCAAATCTTGCCAAGTCGAGAACCAAAAAGCCGGGCGACAACAATGGTGACGGCGAACGGCTGCACCGTAAGGTTCTACTGTTGTGTGGTCCTCCAGGTCTCGGAAAAACTACATTGGCACACGTTTGTGCCAAACAGGCAGGATACGAGGTACTAGAGATAAATGCCAGTGATGATCGCAGCAGGGACGTCGTCAAAGGGCGGATTAGAGATGCCCTTGGCACTGAAAACGTGAAAGGAGTGAATGTGGAGGTGGGAGATCGCAAAGTGCGAAAGGCTGGGCGACCAGTGTGCGTCGTCGTTGACGAAGTCGATGGAGTTGTTAGCGGGTCTGGGAGCGGTGGAGAAGGAGGCTTCATGAAGGCACTAATCGACCTCGTTCTACTCGATCAGAAGAACATGGCACGTTCAACCGATCAGAACACCAAGAACGGGAGAAAACGTAAAGGCGACACTTTCCGGTTTTTGCGCCCACTGATCCTGGTTTGCAACGATGTTTATCACCCTAGTTTACGCCCCCTGAGGGCCTCCTCTGTTGCCGAGATCATTCATGTCCGCCAAGCACCGTTTGAGAATGTTGTCTCACGCTTGAAGAACATATTAGCTCTGGAGGGCATTCCATCAGACAACGATGGTGTGCGGCGGCTATGCGAGGCATCGTGGGGTCTGGCGAGGAAGAAAAGCGGCGGCCTCAAAAGTAGTGGGACGGCTGAAGGTGATATCCGGAGCGTACTTGTGGCCGCGGAGTGGGTGGCCCATAAGCTAAGAAACGAAGGCCTGTCGTCTCTCAGACTGACAAGGAGCTGGCTCGAACAACAGGTTCTCAGTGGCACGGCTGCAGGCTCATTCTTCAAAGGGCTGAATCGCGGAGGTGTACGGGACATTGTGGACCGTGTCTTTCTGGAAGGCGGAGGTTTCCCTGACGCCCCGATAAACGTTGAATCCTTCCATGACCCATTCGCCGTTTCTAGCGGGAATGTGCCTCTCGGCGTTGCGGACCTTAGAAAACGGCATGCCATCAATAAGCTGCGCGAAATGGTTGATGCCAGTGGCGATCATGACCGCTGCGTATCTGAATGTTTCGCTACCTATCCCCTTCAATCATATCAGGACGACACATTTCTTTCCAAGCCTAATGCCGCATATGACTGGCTCCACTTCCATGATGCCATCTCCTCGAAAGTCTTTACTTCCCAAGATTGGGAACTCACACCCTATCTGAGCCAGTCAGTACTAGCGTTTCACCACCTATTTTCATCCGTCGGAGGCAAGAGAATATCTAAGAATCCCGATGACGATGAAGAGGAGGAGCACCCCTTTTCGGGACCAAGAGCAGATTTTGCGGCCTTCGAAGCTCAAAAGCAGAGCCGCGCTATCCTTACGGGGTTCCAATCCTCTTTCTCGGCTCCTCTATTACGATTGTTTCGCTCAACGGATTGCTTGATCACGGAACTCATCCCAAATCTCATACGCATGCTATCGCCTGATGTGAAACCAGTTGTGGTGCGTGGAAGTGGGGAGCAGAAGAGTGTGGCCAGTGTTCGCAAAGAAAGTGAACGGGCACTTGTTCAGGCTGCGGTTCGAGTCATGGCAGGCTTAGGTGTGACATTCGAAAAAGTCCGAATTGAGGGTGAAGGTGGTGGGCATGGGGGTTGGGCTTATCGTATGGAACCGTAAGTACTTCCTGTTGCCTATGTGTTTCTGCTGCGCGGCCAAGCTTAACAAGTTTCTCACAGGCCATTGGATTCGCTTGTGACATTCCACAAGACCAAAGGTACCTCAGCAGACACAGGCGGCTCTGCTCCTGTTCGATACGCCGTTCGTCAGGTGTTAGACCAAGAATACCGCAAAGAGACCATGCGGAAACAATCCGAAGCCCTTAGTTCGTCCAAGACTGGGAGGACCTCGAACGGCAAGTCTGAGGGTGGGAAGAATGATGACGACCAATCAGCGAAGAAGAAGGCAATGAGAGACGCCCCAGGCATCAAGCGTGACTTCTTCGGGAGAATCATCAAGGAGCCGCAGCCGCAGCCGCAAAGCTCAGATGACAGTCCAGTACAGAATGAAGCATCCAAAGCAGGAAGGAAAGTCTGGATCACGTACCATGATGGGTTTTCAAATGCTGTGCGCAAACCAATTTCCATGAACGAGCTGATGGCCGGACTCTAGCGACAGTTCCGGTTCTATGTATATACTAGCCTTCTTATGATGATGCATATTTGTTGATGATCGAGCATTTCATGTCTAGGGAAGCCCACTTTTTCGAAGAGGGCAGAGAAAGCACTAGCCATTGTTTCAAGAAGCAATCGCTCTAGATTACATATCATAGTTTGCAGGCAAAGCATTAATCTATTAGGGCAATTATTAAGTATAGTAAGCCAAGTCGACAGCAACATGCCAAGCGAAAAGAATGAAACAACGAAGCCGCATGCAAAAGTGCTCAAATGAGGTATCCATCATTGATTTTATTTTTTTGTCCATCGAATCCTTGACGCCATTCGCCTCGAATCACAATTCCAATAGCTCATAGAAAAAGATAAAAGGGCGCAGTGCATTTGTCGTGTCTAGTCGTCGTTTCAAGCCGATGAGAGGGTATCATCCCGGAAGCCCCGTCCAGTCTCCAGGACGGACGGCGCAGCAGCAAGTTCTGATGTAGTTGAATCACCGCAGAGAGAGATAGCTGGCGACGGCCTCATTGTGGGTAGCCGAAACGGAGTATGGGGAAGGGCTGGCGTCGGTGTAGGCCTTGTGCTTCATCGAGAGCCACTTCTTGTGCATGTTTTCGACGCCCTTTAGGGTTGATGCTCTGGAGGAGACGGAGCGTGTTGATGCGGCGTCGCTGGAGGAGGACTTGGAGGACATGGAGGTTCTGAAAGGCATTTTGACTTTGAGTAGTGATTGGTGGTTTGGAGAAGTTTTTGATGTGATTTTGTCTTGATATTCAAAGATACTTTCAAGGACTGGTGTCGGAGGATTGTTTTGTTTGGTTTGTGGTGGCTTTCAGAGTTCTGGTATGTTGTTGTGTTGTTGTGATGGTGTTGCGAGGATTGTTTGTTTGAGGGCTTTGTCAAGAAAGTGATGGTATTCAAGTGAGCTTGATCGTGGATGAGTGATGAATCTCAGAATGAAGGGCGATACTCGACATTCCTTATATACTTGCTGGATGGCGTGAAGTTGTATACCAACATTTTACTCCGGGATCAAATGCTCTACTCCGATGTCATCGGAGTAAGGTAAAAAAGAGTTGGGACCCACCGACATGCAGCAAGGCTAGGCAAAGACATCATAGAATTTTCTGCCTTACAGGCCCCTAATTATGGAACTCGCCAATGATCTACGGAGTATGAATCCCATGTCAGCCACCTTTGAGGCTTTGCTTGAGGGACATATGGACCCACAAACAAAGATCGATCATTCTGGCTTTTACTTCGGGTAATGTCCATACTTTCGATCGCCAACCTTGAAATGTTTTGAGTCAAATATTACGACGTCCATTATGGTAAGAGCCTGGTGGGGAATTGTCAATATGCCTAACCTTGTCGGACTCCCTTTTTGGTCGCCGATGTGTAGTATAGCATCAGGTTTCTAGCCCTCAGGCAATTATGGAAATATGTGGGATCGCGACTTGCGAATGCAACATTTGACAGAATCACCCGATCCAAAAAGGTGCAGAATGGATCCACCTGTGACCTATCGATCGTAGTTAGTAGTCCTGATTTTGTCTTAACGTGTAGATACTCCGTACTCACTGCGATCTATTCAAAAAAATAACGCGAACGAGTCAAAGTCGAAATCACGGAGTAGCCCTGACGGAGTAAAGAAGACTGAGGTCGTGCATTCGAGACTGTCCGTAAAAGCCTCAAGTGTCGCTGATCTCGTTTGATAAGTCTTCAAGGCTTAACAAGAGTCGCTGAACATTTTCATATCGCCAGTTAGCCCAGTCTAGGCCATTTGTTGCCTGTTCTGGATACTGGACCCACTCCGAGCTCCGAAATGTACTCCGAAAAAGACATCTGTTTATCACAAGAATAGAACATCATGCTGTATTTCACTCATATCAATGGACTAGACGCCACTAGAACATTGAATGGCTTCAGTATCCTGGTAAAAAAATTCTCTCAATGGCTGGAAAAGTTTTTTGTTCTCATGGCACATTTTGAGTCCGAAGTCATGTCCATGACACGCTCAATCATGTAGTCTTCGGAAGCACTCAGAGAATTGTGATTTACAGGTTTGCATGCATCTATTTCATATTCCGAAGACAGTAGTTCCTTGTTTTGGCATTATTATTCGTGTACTGAATCATTGGTTGCTAATCATTTTGTTGTTCTTCTTGGTAGCTGCCTCGAACCCGGTAGTCGTCGATTGTCGTCTGTTCGCTGGGCCAACAGTCAGCATTTACGCTAGAAAACGTGACCATTCATGCTGTATGTTCAAAGTCTACGAGAATGTCCAAATAGATGTTCTTGCTACATATATACAGATGATACTGAGTGGATGAGTCCAATAGCAGAAGCATGTCCCATCTAGCACATGCGGATACCCCACAACGCGGTCAGCTATATGCCAAGAACAACCCAGCAGCATGATGCCTCTAAGTACACAATCATCACCACAACCTTGAGTACCAAGATCTTCGAGATTTCTTACCCTCGCTAGCTAAAATCGATAGCCTTAAAATGAGGCTATGGTCTTAAAGCATACCATTGTGCTCAAACGAGCAAGCGCGATTCCTTGTCCTTCGATGATATTCGGCAAGGATGACTTGATTGATAATCCTTGATAATCCATCTTGAGCATTCTTCCCATCACATTGGTGAAGCCGATGAATTGATTCAATGAGAACGATCCAACCTCCTAATGAGGATGGTCAATTTGTCAGCATGTTATATGCTCACTCCACTTCGGTCCGAGTGATTAATAATTTACTGCATAAAGTGTTGATGTTCAACCTTCAAGCACGGAATGGCTTTGTAGCTCACCCAAGCAGTGAGCTGCCGCAGTCAAGCCCTGCAGCCATGCTCAATGTGCCTAGTCCTGAGACTATGAGGATGTTGGAGTGATAGATATATAAATACCAATGCCATCTCTGCCGTTGCCTGCTTTTTCTCTGATGAAAACCAGACCCAAAGCTCCTCGAGAAAAGGATCTTCTACTGATCAATCGCTGACTCGTCTTTCTTTTCTCCTTGCGCAAACTGCAAGATGTCTCTGAAGCCTATTACCCTTTGGGGCCATGTCATGGGCGCTAACCCTTGGAAAGTGGTTTTCATTTTGGAACAACTGGGTATTCCATACGAGCACAAATTCGTCCCATTCGACGGGATCAAGAAGGAGCCATACGTGAACATCAATCCCAATGGCCGTGTCCCAGCGATCGAAGACCCCAACACGGGAATCACCTTATGGGAATCGGGCGCCATCCTTGAATACCTGATCGAAACGTACGACAAGCAAAACACCATCAGTTTTCCCGCCGGCACTCCAGAGTACTTCCAAGCTAAGCAGTGGCTCCACTTCCAAATGTCCGGTCAAGGGCCGTACTTTGGTCAAGCTGTGTGGTTTACCATTTACCATCCGGAAAAGGTCGAAAGCGCGAAGGAGCGCTACTATAACGAAATCCGCCGTGTATCCGGCGTGCTGGACAAGTACCTTCAAAATCGCGAGTACTTGGTCGGTGACAAATTCAGCTATGTCGACGCCGCATTCGTGCCTTGGTTCCAGATTATTCCGGGAATCACTGGGGACGCCATCGATCTTGAGAAGGATTTCCCGAACCTCAACGCATGGTTGAAGAGACTTCATGCCCAGCCTGCTATCGCCAAGGCTCTCAAAGACAAAGAGGCAGCCGCGGCCGCACAAAAAAAATGAGGAATATGATTGAGTTTCGGGGATCTTGGTGCATGTTTTCAAAGCCCTTTTAGAGCATGACATTAGAAGTACTTGAGCTGATTTCGCAATATTTGGGTTTATGAATTGAACTACGTTCAAGAAGCAACTGAGTCTGAACATTCATCATAGGCTCACCAAAGTATTACTTTTGTCAGCCGCGCTCTACAGCAATGCTGCTTTCTGATATGAAATCAAAAAACTATGGAACTAGACAGGTAAAGTTGAGGTAGAATTGGTGCTTGGTACTCCGTAGTAGCAGGGAATTCAGATGTGCGCTAGTCCTAAAAAGGCTAATTCACGTGAGGCTCTTGGCGCGAGTTTTTGGCCGTGTCGCGACTAGAGGTAACTACGCTGCGATCCTGGATGCAATTATCCCATCCATCATCAGTCCCACTAACATCCTACGCTTCACGTCGCTTTCCATTCTTTTTTTTTTTGCCCGGGAGACTTGTCGCTTTGTCTTTTGAAGCATTCATCCCATTCAAGGGTTGCACCTGCACCCTGTCTTCCCCAGTCTAGTGACCTCTGAAGACCGGCCAACGAGCCTTGTTCGACATCATTTGCGACCTCCAATCTTCAGCTGCCATCCCAGTCAAACAGAATGGAGGAGCACTCTGCTGCTACTGGCGCCGCTGCCGACAATGTTAGTGCGGCAGTTGCGCCACAAGATACCCCAGCCGAATTGGCCAATGCATCCGGTAGGTTTTGCCTCCACTTCACCCCTGAGAAGACACCAGATTCGCCAACTGTTGCAACCACAGGGTCGCAATCACGCAGTGGATCTTTTGTGAAGGAAAGCGAAGATGTTTCGGGCACTGATAATCCACTAGATGCACCTGCCTCTCCCAAGCCACAGAACGAGTGTGAGCCTGAAGATGAAGAGATGGGCGGCACCGAGACAGAGACGAAGAAGGAGACCGATGGAGGCGATGGAACCGGCGACGCGAGTGCTCAGCCGTCTGCTGAGGGTGCCTCTGAAGAACAAACGGTGCAGGCAAAGTCATCGCTCGAAGCTTCGGCACGCTCACATCTCGTCTCCCAAACACACGCCATCATCCTTCCCAGCTATTCGACATGGTTCGACATGCATACAATTCACCCGATAGAGAAGAAGGCGTTAGCGGAGTTCTTTAACGGTCGTAACCGGAGTAAGACGCCGGCGGTCTACAAAGACTATCGTGATTTCATGATCAACACGTATCGATTGAACCCCATCGAGTATCTCACAGTTACTGCTTGCCGTCGCAACTTGGCAGGAGATGTATGCGCCATCATGCGAGTTCACTCATTCCTCGAGCAATGGGGCTTGATCAACTATCAGGTAGGTTTTACAGGAGTTGGTCTACAATCCTATCTTTGAAGCTGACGTGATCTTCTGTAAGGTTGACCCTCAAACACGGCCATCGAACATCGGTCCTCCCTTCACTGGACATTTCCGCGTGATCGCAGATACACCGCGAGGTCTGCAGCCTTTCCAGCCTGGTCCTCAGCACGTCGTCAAACCCGGAAAGCCCCACCCTGCCACTGACCGGGCTGCCTCCGCCACTCCCGCATCCAAAGCCGATCTCAATCTTGAAATTCGCCGCAACGTTTACGATGATAAGGGCAAGGAAATTACACCAGCTGCTGAAGATAAGGAAAAGCAGATCAACGGGGAGGGCTCAGCCGCCAACGGTACAGCTGCGGACACCTCCAAGGCTTTGGAAAGCGCGGTCCGAGAGCCTAGGAAGAAGTTCCATTGCTTCTCTTGTGGCATCGACTGCACTCGACTCAGATTCCATTACGCCAAGTCAGCGCCAACAACTACGAATGCGAATGCGCCAGACTCCAAGTACGATCTTTGCCCGAACTGTTTCTTACAAGGCAGAATGCCTGCTAGTCACAACGCCTCGGACTTTGTCAAGCTTGAAGACAGCGCATACACAATTGCTCCGGATAAGGATGCTCCTTGGTCCGATTCGGAGCTGATACTGCTTCTTGAAGGCTTAGAGAATTTCGACGACAACTGGGAGCAGATTGCCAATCATGTCGGCACAAGAACCAAAGAAGAATGTGTGGTGAAGTTCTTGCAACTTGAGATTGAGGATAAATATATCGAAGACGTGCCAGATATGCGCGCGGTGAATGGACGAGATCCCATCAACCATGTTGAGAACCCAGTCTTGTCCGTGGTTGCTTTCCTGGCGCAAATGGCAGAGCCAGCTGTGGCCGCTGCTGCAGCTGGACGTTCCGTGGAAGAAATTCGCAAAGAACTAAGGAAGCAGCTGGACAAAGATTCGGGCTCCGGCAAGCCGTCGGATAAGGGCAAAGAAAAGGAGGGCGCAGGCGTCAAGAGCGAAGATTCGATGGACGTAGATACCCTTCGCGAAGAGGCGTCTGTTGAAGTTGCAGAGTCCGGTGAAGTCGAGAAGCAGCCCAAGTCGTCTCTCGCAACGGTTGCGCTCGGAACCTCCGCAGCACGTGCTGCGGCCCTCGCCTCGCATGAGGAACGGGAGATGACTCGTCTCGTCTCTGCTGCTGTCAATGTGACACTTCAGAAATTCGAAATTAAGCTGCAACAATTCAACGAGATGGAAGAGATCATCGAAGCTGAACGCCGGGAGTTGGAACTCGCTCGCCAGCAGCTCTTCCTCGACCGCATGGCCTTCAAGCGGAGAGTCAAGGAAGTCCAAGACTCTCTCCAAGCTATCAGCCTGAAGGGACCCACAGAGGAGACGGCTAACCTCATTGGAGATGCTGCCACAGCAGGCATAGGCAATCGCTACAACTTTCAACCAGCAGGTGGCGATGCGAGGGACGGTGTACAGCCCCTGAGTGCAGAGGCGGGCGCTGACTACAGAACACTTGAGCTGTGATCGTATGACACATTCTCGAGAAATTTTAACTCGCATGAAATTGGACGTGTTCGAAACACCGAGAAAACGCAATACCACATATTCTTCTGATGATATGGGACATTGAGTGGGTTACTCATTTATAATAAACATTGTACAATATCATCAAGGCGGATTAGGAGGAAAGCAGGACATACCTAGGGATGCCCGAATGATACCTCCATCTCTGGACGTGGGTTCGGTAGAGGATGTCTCGGCGGATGGATGGGTTTTTGCAATGATTTGCCACGTTTACAGTTTGTGTTCATCCAGCTAGGAAAAGGCGCACATGTTTTGGAGTTTGAGAGTTATACTATCCGTGTCTTCAATCCATTCGATATAGTAACAATTCTCTTGTTTCTTTCTCCCAAGCTATGATAAATATCGATTTTGGAGGTTGGTACATGCCGACCTCTATAATGCAGTATTTGGCAGTATAGTTCTTCTTGATAGTTATCATGAGATTTCTATATAATAACAGCATAGTCCCTGTATAAGTCTGACGCATCCGACCAATGGATAACCCAAGATATCTGCTTGGTAACTCCATAGTCACCGATAGCCAGAATCCGGCCGTGTCCATGTCAACCTACTTATTCTGCTCGTCAAACAACCGGGCTCAAGGGCTGAGAATGAAGAGGGAGATTATTCTTCTCATCCTCATCTTCGGATGATGAGTATGTATCCTCTCGCTTCTGGTGTCGATCGTAGGGGAGGTCGTCATCCGAGCCGGAAGACAGATTGTCTTCGCTTTCATTCTTGAGCTCGGTGTTGAGGCGTTCGTTCTGATGTCGTTCATGTTTGTCTCTGCTACCATCGTCGTCGGAAGATGAGCCCGACTCCGAATCCGAATCTGGCTCTGATGCAGGCTCCTTGTGCGCCATGTCGAGTTGGCTGCTTTCTCTGTTGGGTTCGAGCTTGATTCCTCCCTGGGGATGGGTTGGCGAGTCCTCGTCGCTGTCGGTCTCATCGGAATCGAGGTATGAATCTGAATCAGTACCTCTCAGTCGAGGCTCAGGTTTGATCACTGGCTGCGAGGGAGCCCGAAGATGTGGATTTGGTTTGCCCTCCTCGTCTGATTCGACCTGAGAGTCGACCTCATACTCGGACCCGGACTCTTCGCTCTGGCTGAATTTGATGTTCTCCTCTTTGACAACGGGCCCTGAGTCCTGACGAACAGGTATCCTGTCGTTTCTATTTTCGTTTTGAGGATGTATGTTAGGTTTCTGGTCGAGCTCGCTACCCTCGTCGGATTCGAGATCAGAAGCGGACGCGCGCTCAGGCTTCGAGCTGTCATTATAATCAAAGTGCGAGCTCTCATGTTTGATACTCGGTCCTTCAATTTCATTCACAGGCACACCCCCGACATGGTTACGTGTGTGAACATGTGGTTTTTGGTCGGAGTCGCTCTCTTCACCAGAGGTAGCATCGGAATCGGAGTCGTAAGCGACTTCAACAGCAGACTGTTCGCTCAAATCAACACCAATAGCCTCTCGCTTAATAGGTCCTGAATCTTGTGGTTCGGACGCAATGGCTTCGCTTTCCGGTTTGGGAGATGAAGGTGGATGCTCTTGTTCCCCATCGCTCAACTCGGAGTCAGATGCTGATGCTTCGTTTGAACTGTACTCCGCTCTATCCTGCCTGAAATCCTGACCTGGACCTTGATCGAGGGGACCTGTCTCGATGTCCATCCTCGCGTCTCCGCTGCCTGCAGAATCCGACTCGTTGTGGACGGAGTCTTCAATGTCCATTGCATCATCGGCACCTTCGATTTGCAGTGCACCGTCGCCGTCTGCGTCATTTTCGGCTCTCAGCTCGTCCTTAACGGCGTGGTTCCCCGGCCCCTGAGAATCGTTGTTGTCACCCATTTCATGATCTCTGTCGCTGGCTATTGAGACGGGAGATTCTTGAGTGACCGTGCGTCTTTCAATACGTCTCCTTTTTCGTCTATTCTCTGACAAGTCTTCATAAAGGTCGTGTATATCATGCCCGTATTCCTCCCAATCGCTTCGATATAAAGTTCGATCGCGCCAATCGACTAAGTCTTCTTTCGTCTTGCGCTCGCCAATCGGCTTACGCAACTTGGAGCCTTGCTCCGTGTTGGAGGCCAACGATGAAACTCCAGATGGGACTGGCTGCCCCATCAAGCGCCAAAGCCGCATTTCTTCTGAGGCATTATTCACCTGGTCGATCTCTTCTGCGTGCTCGTCTTCGAAATGTACTGACGGCTCATCGATAGGTGTCGTTTCAGGCGATGACAATACGGATGAAGCAGAGGAATATACGTCGGATTCGTTCTCATCATCTTCAATTGTGACGTGCGGGGCACGACTCTCGGATCTCCGCCTGGAAGCGCTTCTTGCATCAAGGGATGCGTCGACCGGAACCTTTCCGGAAAGGATATCTTCCACTTCGTCGTAATCCAAGAGCTCCGAGTGCCATCCTTTCTTATGGCGGAGGTCTGCAACTTGCAAGCTGCACCTTCGGGCTAATCCGACCCAAAAGTCGAAGCGATCCTGAGGCATATTGAGCACATTCAGCGCAGTCTTAACATCACGCGATCTCACTATTCGTGCTTTGCGGTTTCCGGTTTCCCTCATGTTCCGTAGTCGTGACATGGCGAAGAACAGGGTGGAATGTACGAGACGGCGAGTCACGCTTATAGCCAGAGCGTAGAAATCCGCAAGAGCGTCCGCCGTTATGGAAGGTGTCTCGTCAGCACAGGCGACGTTGAGCCAATTGTCCTCTAGCCTTGGACCACCGGCGTTCATGAAGAACCTTTCAGATAGTCTGATCCACTTATTGAGGTTGAAAAACTCAGCAGTAACATAGACGCTTGAGCCAGGTAGAGGAGTCTCATCTCGTTCCTCCAACTGTTTCTCTACCATTTCTGCAATTTCTCGATCGACAATCCACACCTTCTGATGTAACTTCCTTCCAGCAACATCTTCGGCCCGCTGTTCTTCAAGAGCTAATAGCTCAGCATAATCGTCAAGTGCCTTGCAACATTCGTGACTGATCTCCAGTGCTGCCGGAACTTCGCCGAGAACGATGGTTCTGCTGTGGGGATCTCGAAGGTGTTGCCGTTCCAGTCCTCTGTGTAGGAGCTTCAGATGTTCCTGAACTTCTAACTCCGATTTTGAGCTAATCGCTTGGGCAATTTCCGCAGCGCCGTTCTTCCCCTTTCTGTCAAGCATGCTGAACAGAATCTCTTTCTCTTCGGAAGTCCAGATCGCGACGCCATTTTGAGTAGCATTGTAATTTTCGCTGCCGACATTGGAAGGCACAGTATCGTTCACTGCTTCTGCAAATTCAGCGGTGTATGCATCCACACATCCTATTCCGAGTGATGTGCGAAGAGTATCCAATATCTGAGCCCGCGTCCCTTTTGTCGCTCTGGGTATCACCTCCGGAGTGTCTGGGTCTTCGGACTCTGCCGAATTGAGACGTTCAAAGTCCTGGATTGGAGGAGACGAGGCTGCGAATTTTGTGTCTGGGTATCTGGATTCGATATCGGAATCAGACGCTTCTTCGTCATCATCTGGCTCGTAAACGCTTGAACTGCTCATCGTCAGGTCTTGAGAGATTCAAGCACACACACCAAAGACATCGAGTTCGGGCGGATGATGGGAGCATCCCATCGGTCTAAGGTGCCTGAAGAAGCTATTATTGCATTAGTTAGAATGAATCAACATTACATGTAGCAACAAGATCCAAAAACCAAAAATGTTGGGTGGAGGTACTTATCGGCTTGAAAGATTTCTGATAAGAGAAGCTAATGTTTGCACTGTTTGCCTCTTAGATAGCATAATTGAGGTGAGCAACGACTTGGTCGCCTCTCACATTATCGACATGCGTTTGCTTCATGGGAACTGGATGCACGTTTTTCGACGGAGACTGGGGCATATTCCAATTTTGAACATCAGCACTCGAGCTAGTCGACCTCACTGGCGACCTCTGGCAGTGCAGCGACATGGCCGTTTTAGCTCTACCAAGTCAGGTCCAACCACAGAGCCTTCGCGCTCGTTTGAATCTCAAGCGATAGTTCTCCGAGACTATCAGGAGGCCTGTATTCAATCCGTATTAAAGTATTTGGGCGAGGGTCACAAGCGCCTGGGAATCTCGCTTGCGACTGGTGCTGGCAAAACGGTTCGTATCCGTTCTGGTTGCGCATATTAATCGGACACTGGCTGATCTTCCTCTCAACGCTGGCAGGTCATCTTCACCGAGCTAATTGGTCGCATCCCGCCACGCAATGAGATAGGCGACAAGACTTTGATTATTGTGCATCGAAGGGAGCTCGTGGAACAAGCAGCCCAACATTGCCGCCTTGCATACCCTGACCGAACCGTCGAGATTGAGATGGGCAATAGCTTTGCTTCACGAGCCGCGGACATCATTGTCGCCTCTGTGCAGTCTCTGACGCGAGGAAAGATAGAAAAGAGACTAGCAAAGTTCAATCCGAAAAAATTTAAATTGGTGCTGGTGGACGAAGCGCACCACATCGTCGCGGACTCCTACCGAGAAGTTCTGAGGCATTTTGGAGTGGACAAGGTGTCTAAGGATTCTCCAGCTCTCGTCGGCGTCTCCGCTACATTTTCTCGGCACGACGGACTGAAACTGGGTGCTGCCATCGATCACATTGTGTACCATAAAGATTACATGGACATGATCGAGGAGAACTGGCTTGCCAATGCGTTCTTTACCACGGTCCGATCACAGGCAAACCTGTCCCAGGTGAAGGATCACTCTGGGGACTTTGCTATCCGCTCTCTTTCTGAGGCAGTCAACACGGAGGATGTCAATGATATCACCGTACGTGCATGGCTTGCTAACGCGAAAGACCGCAAGTCCACGCTGGTATTCTGCGTGGACGTTTCACACACACAAGACCTCGCGAAGACCTTCCGCCGCTACGGCATCGATGCGCGGTATATCACGGCAAGGACCCAAAAAAAAAGACGGATAGAGCAGCTGCGCGCATTCAGAAACCAAGAGTACCCCGTGCTGCTGAACTGCGGTCTTTTCACAGAAGGGACCGACATCCCGAACATCGACTGCGTCCTACTTGCCAGACCGACTCGGTCGCGGAACCTCCTCATCCAGATGATCGGCCGAGGACTCAGATTGCACCCCGGCAAGAAAGACTGCCATATCATCGACATGGTGGCAACCCTCAACACCGGCGTCCGCTCCACACCAACCCTATTCGGCCTGCATCCAGACGAAGTCCTGAAAAGAGCCAAAGCCAGTGATCTGAAAGCCAGGCCGCTCAAAGGCACCGCAACCGGGACCTCAGCCGACGAAACAGACGGATCGGCCCCCCGGGACGACTCAGACGTCAACCTAACATTCACAAAATACGACACAATCTACGACCTAATCGCCGACCTCAAATCTGAAAAAGAAAAACATATTCGCTCGCTAAGCCAACACACCTGGGTCCGCGTCGGTGACGACCGCTACATCCTCTCCGACGCCTCAGGCTGGCTCACAATCGACAAGGAAGAAGACACAGGCCGAGTGTACAAACCCACGGCTACCGCCAACACAACCGACGACCCTTACATCTTCACCGTCCGCCACGTCGCCAAATACAAGAAACCCGATGACGAAGTCACACATACCCGTCCGCGGCTCATCGCCACAGCCCCCGACTTCGAGACCGCCCTCCGCGCCGCAGACACATTCGCGACCAAGAAGTTCGAGAAGAGATACATCTCGGTGCGGGAGAAGTGGCGGCAGCTCCCTGCATCGGAGGCGCAGGTGAACTTCCTGAATAAAGCGAATATCAGGAAGGGGTTGATCCACGAGAGACATCTTACCAGGGGCCAGGCGACGGATCTGATCGTAAAGTTGAAGTTCGGTGGGAAGAAGCGGTTTGAGGCGCGGAAGGCGGAGCGGCTTGCTGAGTGGCGGAAGCAACGTAAGGTTGCGGACTGGAGGAGACAGGGTGAGGTTCGGGTTGGGCCGGTCGAGACCTAGCTTTCGCCCTTGGAAATATTGTATAAATATTGTATATTACAATGATAGCTCGGAGGGAATGGAATGTTGAATGATTATGTATGATTCCTGTTCCTTGCTTCGCCTCCACTGATAGTCTATCGATCACCGTCGTGACTTGTGTACATGCGTTTCTCACACAAACCGCTCTATATCCAGATTCCAACAAAACAACCATTGAAGATAGCCATACATACAGCACCTCGTATATCAGCGAGTAGACAACGACAACAGACACGAAGGCAGAGGATGGGGATATCGAGGTCAAGCCGTCTGAGAAAAGTCCCAAACTTGCAGTAGACTCTCGATGAGAGGATCAATATAGTTGTCTCTGTACAGTCAATTCCCATCACGCAATGGGAGCACAACGACAAAAGCAGAACACCGCTCCAGAAACAACACGCGCAAAACCAACTCCGGTATGCGTAATGATCCTTCAGCCAAATGGAGATGACAAAGATGGAACAGGAGAAGGAAAGATTAGATAAGGGGACATAAATTAAGACGTTCAATATCGGGCCCAGTGGCTTCGTCATGGCTTCTTTTTCTGATGGCTTCCGCCTGGCTCGGACATGCCGTGTGTGGCATCGTCGCCTTCAAGAATGCGCCAAAGTCGTAGGACGGAGAAGCCGCTGCTGAAGAAGTAGATGATAACGAGCCAGGCGGCAAGAATATTAGCGAGGTGATGGAGGAGGTAGGCGTACGACACGCCATAGACTGCCGAGTAGACGGCAATGGCAAAAAGGATCATAGATGTGACATGTTTTAACCTACGATGATTAGTCGACTGACCCTGACGCGAGGAAATGATGGCGCATACCTTGTGGTGACTCTGGGAATCATGGTCCCGCTGGTCATGGTCTCCACAAGGAGGATAAAAGGCATGATGGACAAGACATTATGGTGTGACGAGAACGGCATGAACCAGTGCACAACAAGATTGTGAGCCCAGACTAAGAGGACGAGGATGTTGATCGGTAGGATCCAGAGCATGAGAATGAATATCGAGTGGGCATAATTCGAGAAGTTGTAATGCGCAGTGGATCTCTGTGCATATTGTTAGTTAATGTATCATTAAAGACATGGATAATGCATACCGTTTCCGTGGCATGCCATTGTGCTCGCACACATGTTGCGAGCTGAACGATGCACGCCACCATGTAGGCGAACTGATAGGGAATCAAGGTCGAAACAAGCACCAACAGAATGGCAGTGTTGATCATCCGGCGTCTCGCGGTCGGAGCGGTAAAGATAGGGTTTCTAATTCAGTCAGCGCGATTCGTAAGAAACAAGTGTGCATTGACCTACCCCTTGTCGTTGCGTTTAATGTAGCCTGATTTGCTTTTCAGGTATCCATAGACGAAAGAAATCACAGACAGAAGGATGAGTGCGATGTAATTGATAATAACGCAGACACCGACACTGATCAAGCCAAAGACAGGTACCAAGAACCAGAAGAATGCATCCTGCGATCCCAAGAGCAGATCGTTCTTCGTAAAGTCAATCGGAGTCTCGGTGGCATTAACGCGCCAGTGGAACGGCTCGTCGCTGGGTGGGAGTCGTGTCGATGTGGCCAGAGAAGATGCCAGCAAGGACATGGCAAGCAGCAGAATTGGGAACGATGACCGCAGAGCACTGTCCAGACCTTCGGCGAATGTGATGAAATAGCCAGTTTCGTCATACATCTGAAATTGTTTGCGGAGGACAAGAGCGACGACAAGCACGGGAAATGCAGCAAAGACGGCCCGATAGCGCATCACAAGCTCTCCCAAACTGCCGGCAATGTCCACTTTGAGAGACACGTCGACAGTGGAACCACAGCTTGGATCCGTCCACAGCTGAAAGGAGACGCCGCCGAGAGTTGCTTGTTCGCGGAGGGGTGGAGGCATGAAGGGAGCTACACCGTGAAGGTTCACATTGACCTTATCCACATTGACGAAGAATTTCGACTCGTGCGGGTCAGATATCGACTGTCGTAGTAGAGGAGCGAAGAGCTCCTGTTTCTTCTCGTGATTGTGTCTGACAATGTGCAGCTTGTAATCCAGCAGACTGGAATGCAGAGCTGGAATTTTAATTTCGGTGAGCATTGGACGATTTGCGGGCAGTCTCATCTTCAGCCCGGCACTGAGCAGACCACCAAGGCCGCCACGGGCCCTAATCACAGCATCTGAACTGTCGGAAAATTCTGCCAGAACCCAACCTCTGGTGGGATTTTCGGCCTTGTCAACAACAGCAACGAATTGGTGCTCTGCAAGATCCTCCAAATCATACTGCAGATATGAGAAAGGCTGGACCCGATCAAAGGGATACTTGGAAGCCGGTGTCGATGCTGGCAGGTGAATACCATCCTCAGCCGCATTCTTGCAAGCGAGACGCGTCGAGCCCGTGTTGCCCCCAGAAAAGTCCATATTCATAGAGAAAACAGTTGCGAATTTGCCATTCTGAAGAGGGAAAACGCTGCAGAAGAGAACTTCCAGATTGCCATGCTCTCCGGTCTTATCGAATTTTTGGTCGGTGAGGAGAGTGAATTTTTTGCCTGATACTCCTTGCGGAGGTATGGGCAAGAGATAAACCTTTGGACCCGAGCGATGGCCCAATTCGCGCAGGATGAGTCGCTGACCCTGCGGTAGGATCGAATTGGATTTGTCTTCTAGAGTAAGAAGCGTGTTTGGTTCTAAAACAGTTAGTTAAGAGAAGGCCGACTGAAAAGGGTAAACCAAGTGGACAAACCCTTCTGAGGTAGAGTTCTCTCGGCGACCGACTCTAAGCCTGTGAGGTACCATTTTTTGAAAATCCGCATTCTCTCGGCTCTCGGTTTAGTTTGGCTTGCACGCCGAACATCTATAATATCAAAAAGGGACTTGATGATCGCCTTCCGGAACTGGTCGCACCACGTAATAGATAGATGGTCCACCCCGATCCAAACATCCGGAATGCTAGAGGTGAAGACAGTAAAGCCGTGAGTCTCGGGGACCAGAGACGAGATACTAGCGTAGTCGGACGGCACAACGGTGTCGCGCGAGCCACCAGCGATGGAAATGAGAGTGACGTGCCACAGAGGGTTGTTGTTGGCCCACGTCTGCGAGTATGCTTCCCGCCAATAATCATTGATTTGCTTATAGGTGTGAACGATGTCCGAATCGAAGGAGACGGGCGGTTTGGCGTGGGGCGCGGACATGGTGACGATGGTATTGACCGAGTTGGCCTGGTAATTGGACATGGTCAATGCGGTACGGGCGACGATGCCACCCATCGAGTGTCCGATGAGAATCACCGAGCTGGGATCGGGGAGTTCGGGGTCCCTTCGCGATCGTTTGGGGTCATGGTAGAGGGAGAGAATGTATGCGACAGCCTCGTTCACGTATTCCGCCTGGTCAAGGAGTGTTTGGCCGTGGAACGCAGCCATATCCTCGTTGAAGTCGATCATGAAGAAATCCAAGCTCCGGGTACCCGCCTTGATGCGCTCCTGGTCATGACGGACGACATCGTGAAAGTGCCTCGATGCTTCGGCGGCAAGGGATCGGACTTGTCTATAGCTACCGGCATTTCCGGGCAAGAATAGGACGGGAGCTCCGTTCAACTTTAGGGCTTGTTAGCAGTGCAGCTGACGAGTCAGAGACGGAAAACATACTCCCAGGTTTTCATGGTTGTAAAAATCGACACCCTCCTCCCGGTAGAGATAGAGGTTGTACTTGCTGGCGAAGCGCGTATGTTCCGTATCGAAGCCCACCATGTGGAGAAACGTTGGGCTCATCACAGGTATCCCACAACCATCTCCGCCTACCTGACGAGCAGAGAACGAGCGGACGATGAAGAAGAGGAACACGGATGCGACAAGGGTCGTCAGGGCGGTCAATATCGAGCACGACCACGGGCTGCGAAGCCGGGAGGACCGAAACCGAGAACTCTCAGGAGAAGCCTCCATCGGAAGTCGCTGGGAGGCCAATGGCATCAGGAAGGATGTCGAGGAGGATTTTGTATCGGTAGACGCGGCGGCCATCATGGTCGTCGTCGAGGAGGACGATGGGGTCCTCCACAGACTCGAGTTTCGGGAGCGAGGAGTCGAGGCGCCGTTATCTCGTCGGAGATCGAAACTCGTGCCTCTTTTCGCTATCTGGGAGCGCGACTTCTCGGCCGTCTCGAAGGCATTATTATTAGGGGCATGTGCTGTCGATTCTGTTGGGGTTCGGGAGACCAGAGGCGAGTCTTCAGCGTCGTCCTCGACAGGAGAGCCAGACGAGCGTCTGTGCATTGGAGGAGGAGGAGGAGATATTCGTACTCATCCAGCACGCAGGAACCGATCGAAGCTTTCTGGGGCGGAAAGGCGGATCTCAGTCTGAGACCTTGGGTTGGGTGGTTTATCGCGACAGCGGTAAGGGATGAGCCCCAGGAATGCGAAAGGAGCAATTGGGACGAGCTGATTGGAAGGAGAGGAGCAACTGCAGAATTGAACGAGTGTAAGGGTGATGATGGATTGATTGGTGGCTGGTCTCGTAGCCTCAGAATTAATTTTCTGTTGTTTCTTCGATTAATCTTAGCTCCCCCTTTGGTACAGGACGAAAAGAGCGGGAGGCCCTTGACCGGGAGGCGGGGAGCAGCCGGATTGGTGATAAGGAGGAAATGAGAGGGAGAGAGGAAGGCGACGGAGATGGGTCTGCGAGAGATGTAGAGGTAATATGGGATGAAACTGGAGAAGAAGAAGTAGATATGGATACCTCTTGACTACCTTAGCAGCCTTGAGGTAGATAGGTTGTGCTCCGTCGACCCCGTGAGATCCAATAATCCACACGAGGCCTTGATTTGGTGCTTTTTTTTGCTGGGGGCCGGAGACGGAACGGGCTTGGCGGATGCTCTCGGCACGCTTCTTATCTGCAGGATGGCAGGGAAGACAGACCATTGACTATGTCAAAGAATCAATGAATCCTGGATTGGGCCTGGCATAAGCAGGGATTAAACAAGGGAGCCATTGCTAAAAAAATTAGCAGCATCTTTCGATTGATTTTACAGTGACTACAGACCCGATGCTGTTGTGTCCATCCAAAAATGCCAATCCTTTCGAATTGGTGTGGGCGACGTCATCCACCTTGTCCAAGCTTGCAATACTAAAAAGCTACACCAACACCAAGAAACAAGGCAATGTCAGGTCAGAGTATAACCAGGGATAAGTTTACGTATGAACTCAAACTTTGGAGGTTCACTGTCTTTGCATCATGAGGTCCTAAAAGATAATCATTCTCATAAGGTACAAAAGAATTATGGAGGTCGTCAGGTACAGGCTTACAGCACGCCATCTTAAGCCTCCTCCAATAATCAAAAACCAATCAGAATGACCTACAACAAAACAAATCTATTTACAGAGTACCTTACCTACATCCTAAGATATCTAGTCTATAAATACACCCTAGAAAGTGTACAGCGTAAACATTCTTCAAGCTGAATCGAACTTGTCGAATTATCGTTATATTACCTCACTTGGTCGATCTGGTTCTATTACCTCAGTGTGACTGCTAGCTAGGTATCTTTGCTCCTAATATCATCATGGAGGGTCATACAATCCATCACCTTCCAGGCGTACCACCGGTAACTAAGCAAACCAAAACATGTCCAGGCACCAACACACAGTGCGAGGGTTGAGACCCTGCCTACAAACATCCCTCCCTCTTCACTTTCCATCTTGTCGATAACTCTCCCCACTCAACGTGCTCGTCGATCTCAAATCAAACACAGAAAAGGTAGGTCTTCTAGCTTCCTTAATATTCTAGAACCAAGAACGAAGCATGAAGAAATTTTCAAAGTGTGATTCGGTCAACATTCTGGCCGTGGTCGGTATGATCTGAAATTGTATATTAAGCAGATTCTGATGAGCTTTTATCTCTTCTTAACGTCGTGTCTGTGGCTGTTACTACCGTGACCTCTGTTGACTGTGGTTATAGGTCCTCAGATCTTCGAGTTATGATTGAACACTACTGTGAGATTGGATGGCGGTCCAGATTGATCCCTTAGAGATAAAACGCGGGACGAAGGATGCAGTGACTGCACTGGCAAGGATTGAACTGTATGAAACGCTGAGCTCAGTGTAAATTTAGTCGGAAATAGAACGTCTGGGTCCAAGAGTTTGATGTTTAGCGATGCTGACGAGATGGCACAAAGTGTCAATGTTGGCAACAGGTTGACCTCTGAGATTCCATGGATACATTAGTAGTCAGTATCATCAAATCTCATCCTACATCTCAATCAAGAGCCTGACCGTTAACTATAATGTAACTGGTTACACTCGAGCTTACTAAAGGCAGCTCATCAAAGCACGAGTACGAGTTCTTGATGCCCCATTGCTCATCGGAGTTCAAGAAGCGATTCGCAGTGGATCGTTGGCCTTGATCCGAAGTGTCGGCGACCCATCATCGGTATGACTGAGAAAGTGAGCTCCGACGGCCAAAACCCTGTGCAAATATCACTCTCTGAACACCACCAACAGCAGTAGCTTTAAGGACCTGAAGTCTACCCTGTCAGGGTTATAAGCAAGTGCACAACCTGTGCCAAAAAGCGACCCTTGCATGGGTAAGAGTGACTCAACGCCTCCTGTAAAAAGCGCCATGCTTTGTGTTCACGAGCTGCGGGAAGCTTTCGAGACCTGGACCCATGTCTGAGATACACAAGTTGACAAACCTCGATTGCCGGAGTCAACCGGCGATGGAACACGATATTAAAATCAGGTATGCGACCAACGAATGCCGCGAATGAAGGCCTGTCCAGCTGACCTTCCGTTGACAATATGAATTCGAAGAGACCATAACAGCTTGTCTGCGACGGAACGTAGAGATTCCGTTACGATACCCATTCCCTTACTTCGCATCTCAAGCAGGAGGGTTAGACTTTGGCCAGCATAATGCAGTCTCTCGGCCCTAGAACACAGATGGCTTCGGTATTGATTTCGGAACCACAATATCTCGTTCGAATATGATGTGCAACGGCGGCGCGGCAACTACTGAATATTCTCGACGTTCATTCTGAGATCGATGTGTATACTTTCTCTTATGACGCCTGGAGAGCAAGTCAAAGTCAGCTTTGAGTCCAAACGATTTCAAGTGGCGAGCTATGGGTAGAACGAAGGAACTGAGATTTGCGAGAGACAACCAAGAAAACTAGTTGCTCCGAAGATCGGAAACCATGCGACATGGGGTTCTCAGCGCCAGAAGTCTATCGGGAAGACGATTGACTCAAACGATTGCAGTCAGAGGCAGGAAAATGATTCCTCGCCGTACCGACCACGGTCTTAGGACGATATGGCTATCCTCTGGTAAATGGTAATAGACTTCCCGATTCACGGCGAAACCGAGTGCATGAGGCTATAATACCTTTCTTTTGAGTCTGGACCTTGACGGAAAGTGTCCGAAGAATGTGGATACGGAGCGGTATTCAAGATAAGTTTATTTGAGAGTGTGGTCCAAGCAGTTGCTCACTTGATGGGAAGCGAAATTGACATGAGACTAGCGTTGAAGGAGTCGCAAAGGTCTCGTACAGTAGATTGATGCAGCCATTTGGTCTCACACATTTCTCAACCTGAGTTGTTGAGTCAAGCAGGTGTTTGTCTAGAGAAGCTTTGGGCCAAGAGCGTCGAGAGTCCAAGAGCACTAAGAGTTGTCTGGGCGAGCTTGTCAGAAGCCGCATGGCCACCCCAACATGACAAAAGGCTTTGTTATCCTAAGCCACAACCCAACATTATTATTGAGTTTGACCTTGGCGAAAATAAATCGTATCTTTGAGCACTTTGGACTCACCTATCCAACGAGGAATCCCGATTGCAATACCAAGTTCTCCAAATTATCTGGAGAGAAGTCTAGATATCCCCACACAAAAACCCCGCACAATGCGGGAATAATATTAGTATTTTCAGAAGGAACCTGAACCTCCGGCATTGAACCAAAGGACGAGCGAATGAAATTTAACTTATTTACCTGTCTCGGCCGATGTCCGACCCCAAGTAAGGTAGATACAGCCAGCAGACCATGGCACGAACAGTAAATCTCACTGAACACTGAACACTGAACACTAAATAGGCGATCCCACCCTGTGACACAATTCTTCCAATCAAAGGGGCGAAAAACTTGTCTGTGCACTTAGCTACTTGGAGGTAGTACAGTCTTAGAGCGCATGAAATGGTGGGTCAGAAACGAAGATTTTTCTCTTTATTTCTCCGGATTGACTGGGACAAGCTCGCGGATGACAGGAAGTTCGGCAAAGCGAATCAGTCTGACAAGAAAAGGATGCCGAACCATAACATAGCAGAACTCATTTCTGTTTGATTTCTAGAAATCCCATGGAACAGAAACAGTAATAAGATCATAACTGAATCAGGATGAGGGCGTCATTTCAAATTTGTATCCCCAGACTGTGGGAGATTCTTGGCCTTTGGAGTAAAGCTTGGCAATATTCCTGTGTCCTTGCCGTCGTAGTATCAACCTGACTTTTTTTCCCCCCAATCATTTTGACAGATAAATGGAATTTCTAAGAATCGGGTAGAGAAGTGTCACTACCGGAGATGTTCTCATCAGAATTTAGATCTCAACTTTCATGCAAGGAGTCGAGAATAATACCGGCTTCTCCCAAGACTGCCACCAAAACCTTCCCTCGGCCCATCCGTGGGTTGGCCGTCTCTGAATGCTGTTTGGTCCCACGGTTTCTCTCCTTCTCCGACGCTTAAACTTGCTTAGTTGCTGACTAGATCACTAGAGCATGTTTCCACGAGTGTTTAAAACTGGACCTAAGCAAATACCCCAGACGGAATACGACCGGGGTGAGGGGTCAGAATGTCATTCGGCTTTATAATGACTTTCTTTTTATCAGCCGAGTCGTTCGTTCGCTGATTTAAAACTGGCCCAGCTCCCTCTCTGCTGCTTTTGTGACATTTTCCTTCTTCATCCACGCTTCTTGTGATACATCTCATCCTTTTGCTGTCCATTCCATTCTGGTTTCGGTCAGCTATCCTCTCCCTCAACATGGCTGAACAGTATGAGGGAAAGCCTCACCATGAGGAGCCCGTCTCAGCCACGGACGAGGACGGCCCTCGCATGAGCATCGGCGGATACCTCATCACTCGAATTCCGACCTTGAAGCCGCCGATGAACCCTGCTCCCAATCCTTTCAAGGCTCTTGCCCTCCTGAACAAACAACAATGGTTATTTTTCCTGGTGAGTTAGCCCTTGATCACATCCTCACTGGATAACCCGAACTAACCTATCCAGGTCGCCTTTCTCGGCTGGACATGGGACGCCTTCGATTTCTTCACCGTCTCCTTGACCACCTCCGGACTGGCCGAGACGTTCGGTAAATCCATTTCCGATATCACCTGGGGTATCACCCTCGTGCTCATGCTCCGATCCGTCGGCGCCATCACATTCGGTATCGCGTCCGATCGCTGGGGCCGGAAGTGGCCTTTCGTCGTCAACAACATCCTCTTCATTGTTCTGGAGCTCGGAACGGCTTTCTGCCAGACATACAATCAGTTCCTGTAAGTCTTTTCCTCTTGTCGGGTCGAACGTCACTGATCGGCATAGTGCCTGCCGTGCTCTCTTCGGAATCGCCATGGGCGGATTGTACGGTAATGTAGCGGCCACTGCCCTCGAGGATTGTCCCATGGAGGCGCGTGGTATTGTCTCCGGTCTGCTGCAGCAGGGCTACGCCTTCGGATACCTACTCGCAACGGCTTTCGCGCGCGCCCTCGTCAACACCACCTCGCACGGCTGGAGACCCTTCTACTGGTTCGCTGCTTGCCCTCCCGTCCTCATCATCGCCTTCCGGCTGTGTCTGCCCGAGACCCAGGCTTTCAGACAGCGCCAGGCGATCCGTGCCGAGGTCCGCGGCGGCGTCACTTCGACCTTCTTCTCGGAGGGTAAGATCGCCCTCAAGCGGCACTGGCTGCTGCTGATTTATCTCGTGCTGCTCATGGCCGGATTCAACTTTATGGTATGTTCAACCCTCATGCGAACAGCGAATGCAGCTGACAAGTCGAATAGTCCCACGGCTCCCAGGACCTCTACCCCACCATGCTGTCAAACCAGTTCCGCTTCTCTGCCAACGCCGTCACCGTCACCCAGGTCGTCGCCAATCTCGGCGCCCTGTCCGGCGGTACCCTCTGCGGCTGGGCGAGTCAGATCTTCGGCCGACGATTCTCCATCATCGTCATCAGCATCGTCGGCGGTGCCCTGCTCTACCCCTACACCTTCGTCACCGACAAGTCCGTCATGGCAGCTGCTTTCTTCGAGCAGTTCTGCGTGCAGGGCGCCTGGGGCGTCATCCCCATCCATCTGATGGAGCTTGCGCCTGGCGCTATCCGTACCTTTGCTGTCGGTACCGCGTACCAGCTGGGTAACCTCGTTTCGTCTGCCAGCTCTACCATCGAGTCGACGATTGGTGAGCGGTTCCCCCTGCCGCCTACGGAGAAGGTCAAGCACCGCTACGAGTATGGCAAGGTTATTTGCATTTTCATGGGATGCGTCTACGCCTATGTCATCATCATTACCTTCTTTGGGCCGGAGAGACTGGGCCGTCAGTTTGATGTCGCGCATGACTCTGATATGGCAGAAGTGGCCGCTCAACGCGGAGTCATCGATGAGGATCCTGAGAAGGCCACGGCTTCTCATAAAGCCTAAGAAATTTGAGTTGCTTGAAGGAATTGATGTTTGTTTGTTTATATACCCTCTATCTGGCTATCATGATGAATTTTGATGTCCACAAACAATGAATCTGTTTGCTCAATGAGAGAATCAGCATATATATTGCTTCAAAATGATATCCACAAGTGTTCAGATCTTCTGCAGACTCAGTCAGCCTTAATCCACCATTCGCCAAGGCTTGTGAGACTCACCATTGATTGCCATAAGATGGCTTTGTTGTAAACCCGCCCCTGACCCCTCTCAGTCGCGATGAGAGATTTGCCATAGTGATGGCCTTTTTGTGTGATATGCTCGAATTTGATGTTTCCGGTAGGTGTTCTTCTCGTGGAGTTGGTGAATGCCCTTCATCCGGTTCTCCTTCCATATCCTCCGTCGTCTTCCTAACCTGTTGATGTCCCTGTTGATGTCCCCGTCGATGTCCCCGTCGAAGTCCCTGTCGAAGTCCTGTCGAAGTCCTGTCGAAGTCCTGTCGAAGTCCCTTGTCGAAGTCCCCGTCAATGTCCCTGTCGAAGTCCTCTCGAAGTCACCGTGATGGTCGGGGTTGTTGGGGTCCATCGTCTGCGTAAGGCTTGCCGGTATCCGTAACTGATAACCGTGATAATTAGTATGACACTTGAAGAGCATGGTGCTAGATATGCTGGAGGTAAAGACTACATGCAAGAAGAATCTTACTCAGCTGTGCTCGTCATGGCATGACGCCTTCTTCGTCTCAAGCGAATCCCTCCCATATCAATAGTCGGGTTGGTGTCCGTATGCTGCACCAAGCTCATGAAGTCAATCCGAATCTGTCATCACCAACGTCTCAGTTTGACCAAATCCTCATCACCGACGTCGATATTGTCAAAGTCTCGAGAACTGGGATACACAAGTCCTTCATCACCGACGTCGGCTTCAACGTCTCAGGAAATAGGGTACCCATGTCTCTCATCATCAACATTGACATTATTGACGTCTCGGACAAAAGCATGATCTCATCACCGACGCTGTGATCAGCTGTCCAGTCCGGCGACCAGAATGGCCTCGAATTACTCGCCCTTGAATGGTGGCATGTAGACGCGAGCGTCTCCTAGAGAATCTCCTGCCCGAGCGCGCGATGTGCTTGCCCTTCCCATTCACAACCGCAGAAAGCCATCGAGCAATTACTGCCACGTAGGCGCTTTCTGTTAAGAGCCGGAGTTGAAATAAAGGTATCCTCCATTATTTGCAAGCTCCGAATCCAGTCACTCTTTCAGAAGACCGGATATTGACAATTGGCTCAGTTTCTACCTCACCAGGATTGTCATCAATGTCAAAGGGATTTGGAACATTCCGTTCTCATCTCCAATGTCACTGTAATCGACATTGAGTTCGGTGACCAGTATGGCCTCGAGTTCCTCGCTGTCGTTGCATGGTGGCACAGAGACAGGTGCTTCTTCTGAAGCATTGGCTGTCTCAGCTTGAGGTTTCCTCAGCTTTGCCTTTACCATACTGTTCCTGCAGATTGTGTGTGTCTTGGACAACAACTACTTCTGCTAAGAACTGGGACTGGAACAAGCCTCCACTTGTTCTCAAGCACCCGTCGAGAATTGGATTAGTCATTCCAACTTCACCTTCATTCTCATCGCCGTCATTGGGACTTAGACATGTTGGGTCACCAATTCCGGCGTCGACTTCGAGTTATGTGACCATTACGGTCTCATCTCTCTCGATGCCGTTGAATGGTGGCACAGGGACAGGTGCTTCTTCTGAAGCATGGAGTGCCTCAGCATGAGGTGCTTTGCCTCTACCATTCTGCTCTTGCGACGAATATCACCAACGATTCCTGCAAAGAGCGGGATCGGATCAAGTTTCCCCCTTGTCCTTGAGCTCGAATGCCAGAGTCGCTTCGTAAAAGTACTCTTGCCTTGTGGCGTGGCCTTCCCTTAGATGCTACTGAGTCATGAACTTTTCGCTTCGTAAGAGGTGTGTTGAAACAAGGTGTTCCTTGTCCCTGAGCTCCGATGCCAGAGACGCTTCGTAGAAGCACTCTTGCCGTATGGCGTGGCCTTCCCTCAGATGCTACTGAGTCATGGACTTGTCGCTTTTTGAGAGGCAAAACGGAGCAAGGTTCTGCTTGTCCTTGAGCTCGAATGCCAGAGACGTCTGTTAGAGGTTACTCTTGCCTTGCGGCGTGGCATTTAGGCGGTCCACTGCGACAATGTTGCCTCGATGTTGTAGACACAAGTGGCACCATCTCTCCCCATTCTTCTTCTTCATGCCTTCAACTTCTCGTCCGCCTCTTCAATGCCTTTTTGGCAGCATCTAACACTGCCTTTTTCCCCTCCTGTATCCCCTTCCGGGTCGAAGAACTCCGGAGTAGTAGCTGGGCCAGTGTGAGGTCTGGCTGCAGCTTAGCTCCCTTCAGCCCTGCCTGGATGTCCTCGGGCAATTCGGTGCCCCTGTCGGCCATCTAGATAATATCAATTAGTCACTGATATGTCTATTGTTGAACTGTAAACTTACCAGGGGCAATACTTGATAGCACTCATTGCGCCTGATGGCCTCTTCTCTCTTCCTCTTCTTACTGGGCTGAAATTAAGATTAGTCACACGTCCTTTGTAAGGTAGTATATCAAGAAATACTCACAGGAGCAGGCAAAAGGCGGCGGCTGCTGCCACTTCCAGTGTTGCTGCTGGTGGTGGTGCTGGCGCTTCTAATGTGTCATACTGTTAGCAAGCTATCAAACTAGATTGCATATGTGCGGAAACAAGAAGATCCATGCTATCATCGGAAAAGTGAACAGGCAACTCACCTACTTGACCATAGAGGTCGGTCAAGAAAGTATAAGTCATCGCGAGAGTTTCGCAGATGAACCTGCAAATTGACTCTAATCGAGTGAGGGCCCTCTGGCTCCAGAGATATGAAGGAAGGACGATGAAGAGCTGAGCAGCATGGGGGAGACGATGGTATCTATGTCTATCCAACTCGGTTCTATCTGCTATGGAATGACTCACCCAAGGTCCTTACAGTGAATGAAGAATGTTGAAATTCAATATCATCAAGACCTATGTAATATTGACTACAGTGAGCGTTGCTAAGGATAGTGAATGTCAAACTCAGTAAGTGAAAACAATTCAATAAATTAACATAAAGTGAGACAATACTGAAGAGGAAATCAAGAGTCAATCCCGTCGTCTAGACTAAATAATTGAGGGCTGTAGCTGGATATCCTAAGGTGTGTTTCATCTTACCTGTTCCCAATCAGAGACATGAGACCAACTGCGTCACTATGGATGATGCAACAATATTGGAGAGTCTAAGACCGCCTGATGTGATATTATTGCGTCCAGTAATGCCAACAGCCGGATTGACGATGTATTTGGGGGTTCAAGCCAGCGTCTCAGCTTTGCTTGGAGGACCAGTCGGATAGAATTTTATGATCGAAAACAAACATCACCTTGCAATATGTTTCTTATACGAAGATAGCACTTCTCTACTCAATCTCGTCTCGTAGGCGGCCAATCATTTCGACATGGCGGTACCTCTCTATCAACCATAATTATAGGTATCAACCAACCCGTCATACATTAGTCAAAGCCGTGCCCACGAGCAATCGAGCAAAGGGCCCGCAGTGCTGACCAGCCTGCTACAAGAGGCAAAAGCTTTTGGAAAGAGCAGGCAGGCTCGCCAACAGCAATCAGCTCGGGACATCAACCTTCAAAAAGGCAAGCAGTGCAAGGATGTGATGTTACAGTCAACTGAGCGGACTCGGGCCACTGAAGACTGCCGAGGTGCCTTTTCGATTATCAAACCAGCCAGTGGCCGACTCAGGAATTGCTGGAGAAGACATTTTGTTCTCTTTTGCCTTCTTAATGGCCTTTTCCTTGTCTGAAGCTGCAGGACGAGTCCTTTGCCGAACAGGAGGTCAAAGGTTATTAAAGCTCAGACTGGGTCAACACCCGAGCAATAGGCTCATTCGGATACCATAGCTGCTACCAGAGATATGGCTGAAAGCAAAAGCTGCTGAGCTTGAACTGGCGGAAAGCCAGCAACGTGTCATGCTTGTGAGGCGCAAATTGAGAGAATCAAGAAGGAATTGGACTCTCTTGGACAAAGAAAGGCTGCTCTCGTTAAGCTTGTTTGCGAGCACATGTATATCCTGATTCATCTTCGCTTCTGCACTTTATGAGCAAGGTGCCAGACTCCCAAGGGCGGGCACCTTGCTCCAACAGAGCCCTCTGACTTGCGTAGTCAGACTCATGAAAGCCATTAAGCATCCCGGCATATGTGAATCGAGCCTGACCTTAAGCAGAGAGTCATGGCGCTTAACTATACTCAGGATGTAAAAGCTTTCAGAAAAAGGCAGTACATGAGCTTGTTAATAGCAATCAGCGTTCATGCCATCATCTGAGTTGCATGGTCTAAGAAACGCAAATTTCATGAGAGAAATGGTTTCAAGCTGATGCATTCAAAGCACCTTTTAGTATTAAATTGGAAATTATGAGCAGACAACAGTCCCACCTCTTCATTTAGATAGATATTAATTAAAGGGTTCTGGACCATTACAGCTCAGTGTCCGTGTAGCTAATAACAA
This sequence comes from Aspergillus thermomutatus, assembly GCF_002237265.1. Classification (NCBI taxonomy): domain Eukaryota; kingdom Fungi; phylum Ascomycota; class Eurotiomycetes; order Eurotiales; family Aspergillaceae; genus Aspergillus; species Aspergillus thermomutatus. The sequence goes on along the minus strand of NW_020798061.1, from coordinate 15,185 downwards.
AGAATAAATAAGTTAAGTTTATGAATCTCCAAATTCTTTCCCGTGATATCTCACTCTCATCAACTTCATGAGTGATGACACCCACAGTAGGTAACTGATGAGAATTGTCATCTCACCGCACTTGCTCTTATACTGCAGCAAATAGAGTTATAAGTGCTCCTTCTAGGACAGTATGAGGATCGCGTCTCAAGTATGCTGTATATGTGGGAGCCTAATAAGATGAATGATCTCGCGAACGTTGGCTGTCCGTCTGTTTAAGACCCAGCAATCCTAGCTCACATACAAATAATCCAGTGAGGGCGTTTCAATGGCCTGACCGAGTAAGTCAGGGCATTTGTACATTGAACAGCGCCAGAAGGCACCCTGGTGGAGGTGCGGTATGCTTGATGGCTCTAAAGCCTTGACGGAGGGGGCGGAGGGCTTCAGATGTACGCTTGCCAGCAACCACCTGCATCTTTGAGTCAGAATCAGGGATCTTGGCTGCTCAGAGACAGCTGGAGCATGTGTTGTAAAGGCTTAAGCTTTGCAATGCGTTGCAGAGCTTGAAGCCCGTTGTGAAAATCCCTGAGCGTGGGCGGACCGAAAAAAGAAGTTCATCTGGTTGCTAAACTTGGAACGGTTGTATTCCTGATGAGTCGTAGATGGAGAGAAGGAGGTGACGCAAAGGTCATGCTTCCGTACAGCCACGGGCAACAGATAATGAACTCGATCGATCGGTCGGTTCTCATTCCAGTACTGACACTGACATGTTGCCATTTTGTACTGCCGGTAAAGCAGAACTCCGCTCCGCATCGGTAACTGGATCTCATTCAAGCCTTGATCATGGCTTGGTCAAGGACAGAATGAGAAAGACCAGAAAAGACACAATTCAAAGAGCAAAAGACCACAGTATTCCACGACTTCCCGAACTACCAGACGAAGTTTCGAGATCTCTTCCAAGGGCTCCAAATGATCACGGAACAGGCTTTCAACAAGGCGTTGGTCGAGATGGTTTGAATAACGGGTCGCAATTTGCGAAACTCACGAGGGCCGCTGCGTGCTTTCGAAGTAAAAGAAACACCATTGTACATGCCATTCGACACCTGGTCCATGATTCGCTCATATTTGCTGCCAATGCCTATCAAGTAGGCTCTCTGCTCCTGATAGTTGTCCGCGAGTATCCACGATCAGTAGGGCCTCGATATGGGAAGATGTATTTGAAGCAGGTAGGGCTTGAACAATATATCGACAACATTGCGAATACCAGCATAGTTAGGCTTGCGAAATTATCTTTCGTCTCGCGCCATTTGTTGGGTCGGCTCATTTTGTGACAGATAAAATGTGTAACTCAGTTCAGAAAGGCTGAATCATTGCAACTCGATAGTGTCTCGAGAAATCAATTCTCAAGAGAAAGTTGGATCACTTCCGGCGGCAACGAGGCGAGCAAACTGTTTCATCTGTCATCAAATCTTGCGTAAGTCTAACCATGTAGGACTGACAGTTCAGGTGCAGACACAATGCTGCAGTAAGATCTGTAGAGCCATAAAGACAAAAGGATAGAGAACAACAAGAAGAAAAACGAAAAGAAGAAAGGGGGTTGGTCGGCGACTAGCTGGGTTGACGATTGTAAAAGCAATCCAGCTGGCACTATAATGACCTGAGCCTCTTCCTGTCGCGCTCTGGTTACTGCAACGCCATCATCCATAGCTCTGGCACTGCTCTTCGCCAGTGCATGACCTCCGACAACTGTCCTTCCTCTTGTTTGCCTTTGCGTTGGTTCATGGTATTCCAGGACACAGGACGTCGAGAATGAGCTTGGTTGAGAAACTTGTCTTCTGCAGTTGTTCGCTCTCAGCAAGTCCATGCGTTTGCTCGAGAAATTCCTCTCAGAAATGGTGGCAGGGCGCGAATGAGTCTGGCCCAATGAACTAATTTTCCGGAAGTAGGCTCCATCTTTGCAAAGTTGTCGAAGAAGGAAAGGCACAGGAGAGACATGAAGAGATAAACTTAGAGTCTTGAATTAAGGGAGTGTAATGAGTTGGTTGCTATTTGCAAGCTCATATACTGCCTTTGTCCGAAAGGTTTGCATCCTGAGTATGGTTAAGCACCGTGACTCTCTGCTCAAGGTCAGGCTTGATTCACATAAGATGGGATGCTTGATGGCTTGTCATTAGGCTGATTATGATGCCATCATCAGGGAATCATCAGATGTCAATGAGTTGAGGATTGGATAGAGAAGATGTACAGGATTGGTGTATTGGACTTTGGCTCAGTTGTCATGTCATCAACTGGCTGGTTGCCATCGAGCTCTCATTTGCAATTGCAGAATAGGACAACAAAGAGCATCACGCGAGAGAAGCCGAGTGAGTAGCTGAGCGAGAAGTTGAAAAGAAAAAGAAGCTCATTGTGAAGGAGTTCAGGCTAGATACCATGTTATTCCATAATCACTATCTAGGTAGCCGTACAACGAGAATACTAAGCATGGGAGGGAAGGAAGGCCTGGAAGGGAGAGAGGTGAAGCTATTCGCAGAAGGGTTGTCAGTCGCCAAAGTCACATGACTAGGGTGAAACAGGCAGACCAGGCAGACCAGTGACGCAGACCAGTGACGCAGCCGTCACACTCACATCCATGCTGCATATGCCCATTGCCCAACCATGATATCTATCTTTCGACTGTACTCCATACCTACTCTATAGACTTTACTTGTTTCTTATAATTATGGCACCTTGATTAATCAGTTATAGTAAAACTTCCCTAAATCAAACTAAAGGATTTCATTAATCTAACACTCTTTGCGTGGCTGCGTCACTGGGCTGCCTGTTTCACTCTAGTCATGTGACTTTGGCGACTGCACAACCCTTCTGCGAATAGCTTCACCTCTCTCCCTTCCAGGCCTTCCTTCCCTCCCATGCTTAGTATTCTCGTTGTACGGCTACCTAGATAGTGATTATGGAATATCATGGTATCTAGCCTGAGCTCCTTCACACTCTTACTGGTAGTGTTAGGAACCCACACTAACTACCTCCCTAGTAGAGGGTTTTTACGAGTATATATTAGCACTTATTAGCTCAAAGCTCTAAGGACAGTAAGGTATTTTCCCTGTAGACCTTGCAGCAAAACAGTTAAATGACCTAGAAAGGATAAGCAGTCAGAGACCGCAGAAAGCTTGAAAGAAGTAGTGATGACACACTGTTAGTGTGTTACATTAATAGCATGTTCTGCTGACTTCCACACTTAGCTGCAGCCAGCTCACTTTTGAAGTTTTGATTGACTGGTTGCACGTCGCCCCTCGCAGAATCGGGTCCGTGTTGGGTCAAATATGTCATGTTAATCTGTGTTTAGCAGTTGTCAATCGAATATCCAGCATCTGGACTTGGAACGAGAATACCTTGCCATATCTGGAGAAAATTGTGCTGGTGAAATCTTCCCACGATAGTTAGTATTTGCCCATATGAGGTAGGTGTTCAAAAGGGATCAATGCAACAACTCTTTTGCTGATAGAAAAGCATCAGAATTGCAGCTCGACAGTCCAGCTACAAAGTAAGATGGCAGAACGACTTATTTGCGCCATATTATACATTTTTCTCGGCGTCTATAGAAGATAAACTTGCACAACCCAGTTTTACTCGTCAAATGGGTGACGAGGGTGTTGAGGTTCAGCTACCAATCTTAGAGCAACAATAACTGTACTACTACGGAGTACACAAGTTGTAGAGTCAAAAGATAAAGTAGAGTAGACTAGGTACACTGTACAATCGAAAAAGTTATGTAAGCATAAGCTGCTGAGACTAAAACGGTTTAGTCTGGCGGGAGACACACTATTGCGGAGTTTGTATGGCTTCAAAATCATGTTGAAGAATTGTGCAATGAAATTCATACTATCATAACGTCTATAAGCATGACAGAACTTGCAACTCGCCAAATATTAAGCCAGAGCAATGGAGCCTTTCCTCTTTTCCACAAAAAACACTCTAAATATCATCCTCATCAGAGAAAACCTCCTCTCCGCGTTTTTTCCTCAACATCCTATCTTTACGCTTCTTTCTTAGCTCTGCCGACGTCAATTTCTTCTTCTTCTCGACAGTTGTCTTATTGCCGAATGCATCTGTAATCGTTTCGTCTCCCTCCTTCTCAGTCAGACGAGGACCGGATCCTTGACCCTGAACCCAGTTGTGGCCCGAGGGAGTCATCTTGCCGTCCATGACAGCCCAGACTTCCTCGGTCAGGTTCTCAGTGAACTCGCGGGAGTGGGTAATGATAACGACACCACCCTCGAAGGTCTTGATAGCCTTGGACAGAGCACCCAGGGAGTCACGGTCAAGGTAGTTGGTGGGCTCGTCCAGGACGATGACGTGAGGACGCTGCCACGAGCAGGCGGCGAGGACGACCTTGACACGCTGGCCACCGGAAAGACCACGCATACGGGAGTGGGAAACGAGTTCGGCATCGAGACCGAAGTTGGCGCAGTGAGCCTCGATCTCCTTGCGAACCAGAGGACGGAACTGACCGCTGGCAAGGGCCTCCTTCTGGTCAACCTCGGCAACCATCTTGGCGTGGGACTGGATGATCTCGCTACGAGGAATCCAGGCGTTGTCGGTGCTCATCATGGGAGTCCACTTCTCACTCTTCATGCCGATGTTCTCACCAAGAGCGAACGAGCATTCGTACTCGTAGCTGTTCTTGAACTTGCGACGAGCGTGGATACCGATGACACGACGGAAGGTACCCTCGATCTTGTAGATCTTGTCCATGGCCTTTTCATCATCCTCGGTGACGATCTTGTTGGCGCGGTCCATGGTCTCACGGTCCTCACCGGTCTGGAAACGCCACTGAATGTACTCAGAGGGAGTCTTGTCGAGGTGGTTATCGATGTGAGCGAAAGCATGCTGCTTGATGTAGGCGATACGGATGTTCTCGTGCTGGTAGACATCACCGCCGGTGGGGATGAGCTCACCAGTCAGGACGTTGACCAGGGTGGATTTACCAGCACCGTTGGGACCGATGACGGCAATACGAGAACCCAGAGAGACTTGGAAGGAGATGTCGGTGAGCTGGGGCTTGGGAGTGTTGGGGTACTGGAAGGACATGTTGCTGACACGGATGATGGCCTTGGCCTTGGTCTTGACACCCTCAAGGAAACCGGGCTCGGGGAACTTGAACTCCATGTCGGAGGCGCTGAGCTCGTAGTAGGAACGAGCGCTGGGAACCTTCTTGACGAACTCGCTCAGGTTACCACGGTAACGCTTGAGCTTGAAGCGCTCGTAGTGGACGACGTGCTGGATAACATTGTCCAAGAACTTGCTGTCGTGGGAGACAATGATGGAAGTGCAAGGAGAGGTGCAGAGGTAGTTCTCCAACCAGGCAACGTTCTTGACGTCCAAGTGGTTGGTAGGCTCGTCGAGGAGCAGAATGTCGGGCTTCTCGAACACGGCACGGGCAAGAGCCAGCTTCATCTTCCAACCACCAGACAGAGAGGTGATGGGACCCTCAAACTGCTCACGGAGGAAACCGAACTCCTCCAGCTTAGACTCGACCTCAGACTGGGCGATGTCGATACCGACCTCACGGAGCTTCTTCATGGTCCAGCCAATGACGGTCTGCTCAGTGTCGGCGGCATCCAAGTCGTGCTCAACGTAGACAGTCTTGACCTCGTCCTTCTTGGGGAAACCTTCAAGCTGCTCGTTGTTGATGGCACGCATCAGAGTAGTCTTACCAGTACCGTTAGGTCCGAGAAGACCGTAACGCTGACCACGCTTCAGGCGGAGAGAGGTCTGGTTCAGCAGGATCTTGGCACCATAGGCAAGGGAGAATGTGCAGTTGCAGAGATCCTCACCCTCCTCCTCATCGGACAGAACGGCATCAGCCTCGGCCGCGCCAGGAGAAGCACGCTTGCGCAAAGTCTCAGCAATGGCCTTGGCTTCTTCCTCACCAACAATGGCGGTGATGTAGGGAAGAGCGTTCTGGGTCCAGCTGGTGACCTCAGCGTCCTTCTCGTCGACAAGCTGACCAGCGATGGCAGCGACATAATTGATGACAGCCTCAGACTTCTCAATCTGAGCCTTGTACTTGGGGGAGAGGATATCCTTCAGGATACCAGCAACGGTCTCAACGTCACCGGCAGTCGAGATCTCGGGGATCTTGCCATCCTTGACATCACCAACACGAATGAGGGTGTCCAAGGCCTGCTTGGTCTTCTCACGGGCCTCAGGGTCGGCAAGGGTCTCGAAGTTCTTCTCCAGACGGGGCATCAACTTGGGCAAGAAGGGGGCGACAATCTGGGGGTCCTCCACGAGCTTACACATGTTGTCGACAATGACGGCAGACTTACGCTTGATGGCAGTCTCACGCTCAACGAGACCACGGTCAAGCAGAGGAACCATGATAGCGAGGGTAGGACCAGTGACATCGGACACGAAAGTGGTGGCACCGAGCAAGTGAACGGTCTCAGGGACGTTCTCGGGCTTAGCGATACACTTGATGAGCTCGGGGATGAAACGCTCAATATCCTTGTTGACGATCAGACCGCAAACCTTCTCCATTGTGGAGTAGGCAGCCTTCTTGATATCGGCCTTGGTATCCCACATGGCCTCGGAGATAGCGGGAATCAGTTCAGGGACACGGAAGGAGAGCTGAGCAGGAGCGGACTCGACGAGGCAGTTGAGGCAGTCGAGAGCGCACATCTTCTCCTGCCACTTCTGGGCGTTCTGGAGGGAGTTCAGAATGATAGGCACAACGGCCTTGACAGCGTTGGCGTTGATACCCTGCACGATGGCGAGGGCGGCACCCTGGGCAGCCTTCTGAACGGAAGTCATCTTGTCACCGGCAGCAGCGAGGACGGGGCCGAGGAGAGAGACGAGGTGGGGCTCAACACCGGGAGCGATGGTCTGGTGGGAGGCGATAGCGCGGATAGCCTCGCAAGCACGCTCACGGGCAGTAGCATCCTTCTTGTTGTTGAGCTGCTTCTGGAATGCCTCAACGGCCTTGAGAGGCAGAGTCTGCTCAGGGATAGGACCGCTGAAGTAGGTGGCGAGGTCGCCAGTGGCAGCGTGAACCTCGTCAGCGCTTTTCGAGATGGTGAGGTTCTTGATCAAGTCCTCGAGGACGGCGACAGCCTGGGCAGTCTCCTTGCCAGAGACGGCAGGAACAGAAGAAACATCAACAGCAGGCATTTTGGATGAAATCGTGAAGACGAAAAAGGTCGAAAAGAATCAAGAGACGAGGGAAAAGAAGAGTAAGAACGGGCGAAAAGCGTTCTATTAGGGTATCTCAATCAAGAGGTGGCGGCCCACGAAAACTGCGTCAGTGTAAAGACGCAAAAGACGCTCTAGAGTGGCCGAGATAAAATCTATGCTTTTGTCTATGCAGAAGACAAAAAGGAAACGAAAAGTAAAGAGAGGACCAGACCTCTTTTCAGAAGAAGAAAGGATGAGGAGGGAGATAGAGGGGAGAAGGAAGAGGGGGGAACAGGAGGATGGGGAGGGATGATATTTATCGGTTTGTGGCCTCTTTTTTGCCGCCCAACCCTCCAGCGCAGCGAGAAAAAAATTGCAAAGATAAAAAATTTTTCATCGTTGTCCCGCGCTAAGACCGCATTCGCACTAGTCGCTATGGCTGTCGAAGCAACCAACCCGATAGGGTCCGTGTCTGCTTCGGGCTGATCTAGCGGCTGCTGATTGGCCAGCAACCCTCCATGATGGCAACACTGGAACGCACCTTTTTTCTTTTTTCCTCTGGCTTGCTAATCAAATTTGGATCGGAGCAACCGAATTCTAAGAAATACATTTTCCAAGGTTTACAGGGTTTTTCCATGCGATCAAGTTTTATTAGCAAGGAAGAATTTTTGTCTTCTTGTGAGTATTCTGTAGGTACCTTACCTAGGTGGTGTAAAGGTGATAATTGGAAAGCGATAAGATTGGACCTTACCAGGTAGGAGGCAACTTCAATGGATAATTATGAAAAATGGAGGAAATTCCAGCCAATCATGCTTTGAAGAATGAGCAACAGCCCAGCCTGTAGCCCCTTTCTTTTCTACAAGGCTGATGGAATCTATGTACGACACCTGTACGAACCCCGGACAGGATTACATGCAAAGCACAGTTACCATTCTTTAATTGAAAACGAGCTGATCAGGCTTACGGAGGCTGAATATGAAGATGGACAGCAATGAGCATTGCATACACAGAAAAACAGGATGGTGCGCATCCCTTGAATCCTTGATCAACATTTGCGCTGTTGGGCTAGAAGTCCAGTCCCTGACAGGTGTGAATCCGGGGATGCAACAGTAAATCATCTAGTCCTGTGTCCACTGCAGTTGACTAGTCTCCGTGAAAGTGTTGGGGCCGCAGATGCTGCCAGTGCTATTTCTGTCGCCACAAGATTCATCTATTGTACGGAGTACCTAGACTCGGTGGCGCAGTCTATTCCTACCTAGACTTCGGACTCGGTCTTTGTACCAAAAGCATGTGGAAGTCTGGGAGAACAGCAAAAGGACAGCGACAAACAAGCAAGATTATTTTTAGAGTTGGAAAAGCCTTTTTTATCAGATCTCTTTATCCGCTCTTGCCGGTCATGCCCGCAGAGTAAGATGATGGCTGAGCTGGTACTCAATGTCGTACTCTGTACAAGGCATGGCCTCCGGGCAGATAACGATAAGCGAACGACTGTGATAAGACGGTGGAACTGGAAAATTCAAGCAACGCAAGCATCTCGCCTGAATTATCATTTCTGAACTGTCTGCTCGATCAAAATTCTACGCTAGTGCAACTCTTTGCATTGCCTTCATTAAGAGGATCGCGGAGGTAAATATATGAAAGGGAACGAACCCCTGTCTTATCGACGAGAAGGCAGAAAGTCAAAATGCAACCGAGATTACAAGCAAAGGGGACCAGCATAAAAGAGACAAGAGTACGTACTTAGGGAAACTCTGGGGTTCAAGCGTCGTTCCTCTGTACGGAGCAGCTTACTCGTTCATTTCTCAATGTCTGAAACGATGGCTTACAGGAGGCATGGATGAGCATCACCGCCATTCTCTCCTGACTGGGAGAAGGATGAATCTCACCGCTTAATCTGTTATCTGGCATGTAGCATAGCATAGTAAAACCTCTCGTCTAATTTATCAGGCTGGCTGCTCCTAGATTGAACTTTATGGTTTACATGGGCTCCTTTTTTCCCTTCCCAAAAAGCATGGTTGCATTGCAGATGACTCCTGAAACTTGATTGCTCGAAAGCAATGAACCAGCAAAGGTACGGAGTACTTCCTATTAATTAAAAGTCCATTATCGCCCTTATCCCTTATCGTTGCTTATTGAGATCGGAATTCGATATTTGTTGTACAGTCTGACGATATTTTTGAATCCTTTCACGGCGCCTCGTTATCGCTAGTCTGAATCTCCAGATTGTGGTCCTTGATCCTGCCTTATCCCCCGCGAAAAAGCCGGAGATGGTGGCAAGCCGGTGGGTCAAAAACTTTAACCTCACATTTATTGTTCTTTTCAATAGCCATTTCGGTAGACTGCAGTAGTCTATTCAACCTTTCTTTTCTTTTCTTGTTTTTTTTTTTTGTCTCATTTTTGTCATCGTGTTTGCTATGATTTTTGGGGAATTTTTTCTACTTTCCTCCGTTGCCAGTTCCATGAATTGTTCCGGTCGGATTTCGCCCTTGCGTGTCAGGCATAGGGAGACCAGGTTCTTTTCTGAAGTAAACCCTTGTACGGAGTACCTCTTAAATCAAACCCTTGTACTCTTAAATCACAGTCAACCTCGACATTGAGAACGTCGCCCGATTCCTCGGCACCATGAGTATTAGTAATAATATTCATTCATAAATCTCCTGCTAATCAACTCGTCATATCCAAATTAGATTATCATGTCATCGGCCCATGTCACAGCCAGAGCATGAGGACCAGTCATCTGCTGACTCGCCACCACTCCTACACGTCTATTACGTCTTGCCTCAGTAATCCTACACCCAGACGCTAGGATCAAACATTGTTGTTCATACCTATGAACGGTGGTAACCAGTCTCGTGGTTAACACTCTCAGGACTATCCGTTAGACTCAGCGTACCATACTCTGTAGATGAATCTACCAGATTCGCCACCCGACTTTTCTTCTGAGCTTCCACACTCACTTCTAGAACATTTCCCGATTCTACCGCCGACAAAGCCATTGACGTCGCTCATTTGGACCCTTGATAGGACGCTTTTACTGCCGTCCCACAGGAATGCGCCTGTAGTTACCGATGCGGGACCGATTCGGTCTAGGCGTTTTGATGTGGCGATAACGAGAATGCTTTGTGCGCTAAGCATTCTCGATGTCATCACTCTGGGGAGAAAGTACATTGGTAAGAGCTGGCCGAAGTCAACAGCTTCTCAACCCGAATACGAAGGTGGATCAAAGGTAATGATGGAAGTATACATTTCTGATGAATCAAGCTATCAACAGTCTGTCAACTATACGAATATAAGAATACAGAAAACGCCAGGGAACACCATCTTCGACTGTTCTCTTCATATAGAGCACAACAGGGTATCATCATAACTGTCGTAGCTAAAATTGCAGCGAACAAGGTTTGGCAAAGACTAGAAGGAATTTGCACTTGGGGTGACAAAAAGGAACTAGTCAGAGGAGCTCGAGCTGGAAGAACTGCTAGAACTCGATCCACGCCTGTGGCCCTTGCGGTGTTTCTTCTCCTTCTTGTGCTTCTTCGACCTATTCGAAAATACCATTAGGGTCTGTCACAATCAATCCAAGTCAGTGCTGAGCTTACATCTTGCTGGCCATGTTCATTCCAGCAGCGCCTGCTAGCGCTCCTCCTGCTGCGCCTAGAAATCCACCGCCGAGTTTTTTGCCCAGAATCCCACCAGCAGCACCTCCCAGCAAGGTCGAGCCCAGACCCCTTTCGCCTTCCTGTCCGGCGGGAACAGGAGCGTGCGCCCCCTGGTAGGGCTGTTCCGGGTGAGGAGCGCCATAGTAAGATGCGCTTGCGCCTTGAGGATTGTGTTGTTGTTGTTGCTGCTGTGGGGGGTACGGGGAGTGACCACGGTCGTGCGGCGGATAGTTCATGGGCAAGCCTTGTCCGTAGTTTTGATCACCTGGGTACCCGCCCTGCTGGTGCGGAGCGCCATGTTGAGGTGCGTAGCCTTGTTGACCGTACGGAGGGGGTGGACCGGAATATTGAGGATTGTGCTGTTGCTGGTCGTAGGAAGGCTATCAAATCAGGAAAGATTAGCTCATGAAGATGCCTTCAATAACAGCGCGACAAAACCAAGTCATTGAACATGTAATGGATTTCAGAGACAAAAGTCAATCAAAAGAGAATAGTCTTACTCCAGGTGGGTAGTATCCATGTTGCGGAGGCTGCCCGTACTGGCCTTGCGGAGGAGGGTAGTTGTAGTTATGTTGGCCTCCGTAGTATCCGTCGCTGGGCTGGCCATGACCTTGCTGCGGGGCACCGTATTGATTGTAGTGGTTGTTGTATGGATCAGACATTGTGATGAGAGTGAGATAGTGAGTAATTTGTCTCCGATGGATGAGATTTTGCAAGTACACGACAAGAAATACGAAAGGATGGGGCGCAGGTATGAGGGTCCTTTATACGAAGGGCTGGCGTTTGCAATCTCGGTGATAATGGTTGAGCCATCTGACAGCGATGGAAGGAGCCACGGCTCAGCGCGGAACATTGGTGAAATTCAGGGGCGTCCGTCCCAGTCAGCTACGTGGATTACGAGGCGGTGCAGCGGCTGAGCCATCACCAATACCATTCTTGAACTTTATTGACATAGGCGTTAGGATGAAACAGCTATCAACAGATGCTACTCCGTAGAGGGGTATCAAATTCGAGATTATTACGTTGTATTTCACTCTGTCCTGCACCGCCCCATCGTCCTTCAGTGACAATTGTTTTCTGATGGACTGCGACGGATAGCTCCTGTGGCTAAGCATTATTTGACCTGCATGACAGGCGCCTGGAAATGAGAGGCGGAAGATCCACCAAACAAAATGTTCATGATCTGAAAAAACAATGCTTTTTATTCTTGCCATCTATTAATAAAAGATTTTCAGCTCTTTTCTCTGCATATAAACAATGATGCTTGGTCATTATTGATGTAGTCCATTCGGTCAAGAACCCTTTCCAGTTTGTGGAATTTCGCCGCCAATATATACAACGAAAGCTTCGTGCTCCTTCATACTCACGACATCTTACTCTGTATTTGATATCTCACTTCCTTACTTTCATACATTAACCAAGTTAGTCCACTTGGGCTGTTGACTCTAAGAATCTTTAGGTGAGCTTATGTCGCTGCAGGACGATCATGGCACTCCTCATGGCCGCACTCATACCATTCTAGCAGTCGCCATGGCGTTTGTCTGACCGACTCGGCTGCGCGGAGTCCTCGCCCAGACAATGGTGTCAATCGATCATCTGATTTTCGCCCCAGGTTAAACACCTGTCCTGCTTCGGAAGAAGACATGAATCCCTTCAATAGATGACGGTGAATAATACATTGGACTGATATGGCAACCTTCTATTTGACGAGTCCTTCAAGCAAAGCAGTGGGCCTGGGACCCTAGCACATCTTCCATATCGGCTATCGGCTTTGCTAGATGCAATGATATCATATAAGGTGTCCTCTTCTCTCCAAGATTCATGACTCTCACCATGTTGCAGGTAGTTTCCATCAAGTATAGATTCAATCCTTCCTGTGATACACAACGGTGATGACATTCGGTCAGGGAGACCCATTCGAGGAGTCGGGAGCTGGCTCAGTTGGTCCTCCTTGCTTTCCCTCCTACCCTTTCCAGTCTCAGCCGAGGGCGTTGTATTCATGAATGCTTCTCGTAAATCATCCATAGCGATAGGGTGGTATCGAGTTTCTGGTTGGGGATAGAAGCTGAGTGAGAAGTTGAAGTGCGGTCATCTTCATCGATGTCGTCGGGACTGGCAATAATGTCATCATCACCGATGACTTCGATTTCATCGTCGTCGATCTCGTTATCTAGTAAGGCGTCGATTTCGGCGTCGATTTTGGCGTCAAGGTTATCGCGCTGTAAGGCGTCGGATGTCTTGTCGTCGTTGAATGGAGAACCCCCTGAAGGAGCCACATCTTCCTCAACATGAGAAAGTTTTCTCTTTCCTTTACCATGCTCCTGCAGAATATTGTCTGAGCCCTTAGCCTGGTGTTACTTTCTGGCTGGAGTGGGCTCTGAATTCTGGACGCAGTTTTCCTTGTCCTTAGAACCTGATGGCAGAGTTGCCTTATGGAGCCCGACTTTTACCTTTTAGTGTGGCTGATTATTAACAGGATCTATCTCTAGGGCTTGAATTATTAATTAAATAATAAATGGGACGCAATGGCTATAATAATGATTGTCTTAATCGTGCTTAATGGAAGAAACCATGTTCTTGCTTTCCTCTACGGATGACCCCTCTAAACTAGGGGAACCATCAGTGTGACTTCCATAATAGGAAGGTGCACCATGCCTCAGGCTGATTCAATCTTCTTCCTACATGCTGATTCTTTATCTGAGGCCTGAGGATATAGATCTGCTGGTATGTCTGTCTGAAATCCCCTAATTCATAATTAACAAGTGCGAATACTAATCTCCAGTAATATCTGTGCTGAAATTTGTTGGACCTATCTTAAATTTGGCTGTGGTTATCTTGTTTGCTGTGAGGACAATCATATCTATAATGAATTAAGCCACTAAATATTTAGGAAATGTATCTTATCAGTCTAATACAAGTTGATTATCTTCAGATGCACATTGGATTAAGATAGATTCAATGTTGGTTATTTTTATAGTACTTCTCATCTAGACGCCATCTAGGTGGAAGCAGCAATACAACAACACATTCCCTATGAGATATGAAGAGTCGATCCCATATAAATCCCGCGATTACTAGAGATATCGTCGCTACTACCGCCATGAGATAGGTAACCTTGGTCCAAACGTCTGCCGTCCGGTTTTGATAGCTCTCTTACACTCTCGCCCAACCTTCTTGCATGCTAATCTTCCTATCCAATCACCGAGTAGGGCTACGAACAGCCCATGCTCTGGAATACGAGTCTTGTTGCTTTCACGCTTCCTCCCCTTCTAGGTAGTGTCTCCGGCGTGGCCCAGCTCGGTGCCGAGACGGAGTAAGGAATCAGTCAATCAATCAATCAATCCTCCCCTTCAAGGCTCAATGTGGTTCCTTTCGCCGCTCCTGCCACCAGGCTTCACTCCTAAGCAGTGACAGTACAGGGCTTCAGGTAACTCAATTTGTCTCAACCTTTGCAGCCAGAGACCCCTTTCTTATAGAAGGTCTAAGCTAACACTTTTCCTAGTGCTGTAGGATCAACGGACAGCTATCAGGAAAGGACCCATTAGTCTCGCCATGGGAGCTATCATTCAAAGACTGTTGATGCTCACAATACTAATTAGTATGATAAGTTATGAGGGACTATAAAATTTACATGGGCCCATGGCAAGCTTGGTTTATTGTTTAGCTCAGAGTTCCAAGAGTTATATCTCACCTGTGTGGAACTTGAGGCCTGAGGATGTATTGTGCTTTGGGTGAGCACACAACAATGCGACGCGGTTTCCTCTTCTCTCTCTCTTGTTCTCCTCCCAGCAGCAGCAGCAACACCATCCTCATCATCATCATCGTCACCACAACGACCACCATCATCATCAGCATCATCATCATCATCATCAGCATCATCATCAACCATGGGTAAGTACTCATCTCCTGTTGTAAACATCGCTCTTAAAGGGTTGTAGACTGATTCATTACTATAGAGGGCCAACGTGGCTTGTTTGATAGCATCACTGTTGTAAGTTCCATTTCCTCCCCATAAAATCTCTTTGAGGAGGAATAGAGATTGCTTTATACACTTGATTAGTGTTTATAAGGTTATTTCTATATGTTGTCTCTTTAATCATCAATGTTTCTCTCAATTCCGAGTACTTTCCCTTTTTTTATCGGTCCTTCTTTGATTAGTATTTCTGGTCCCATTGTCCTTTGCCCCTTCTATTCTGGCCACTGCCCGGTCGAGCTTTCCTTATTTACTATCCTTTGTTTTAATATAATGACACATGAGTTACCTATGCTATGGTAAGTATTTACTAATGCTCTGAAAATACAGCCTGAGTCGCATCCCACCAAGACCAAGGAGAAGAAGGCAGAGGAGGAGCCCGCCCAAGCCGCCGCCTCCGCCTC